>NC_088397.1:19521264-19736580 GCF_034236695.1 Oncorhynchus nerka | reverse complement strand
GACTAACAGAGCCTAACAGCACTGAGCCTAACAGCTAAGAGACGCACAGAGCCTCACAGCTCAGAGCCTCACAGCTCAGAGCCTCACAGAGCCTAACAGTACAGAGCCTAACAGCTAAGAGACGCACAGAGCCTCACAGCTCAGAGCTCACAGAGCCTCACAGCACAGCCTCAGCACAGACTAACAGCACAGAGCCTCACAGCACAGAGCCTAACAGCACAGAGCCTAACAGCACAGAGCCTCACAGCACAGAGCCTAACAGAGTCTAACAGCTCAGAGCCTAACATGGTCTAACAGCTCAGAGTCTAACAGCTCAGTATCTAACAGAGTATAACAGCTCAGAGACTAACAGCTCAGTATCTAACAGCTCAGAGTCTAACAGCTCATTATCTAAAAGCTCAGAGCCTAACATGGTCTAACAGCTCAGAGTCTAACAGCTCAGTATCTAACAGCTCAGTATCTAACAGCTCAGAGTCTAACAGCTCAGTCTAACAGAGTCTAACAGCTCAGAGTCTAACAGCTCAGTATCTAACAGCTCAGAATCTAACAGCTCAGTGTCTAACAGCTCAGAGTCTAACAGCTCAGTATCTAACAGCTCAGTATCTAACAGCTCAGTATCTAACAGCTCAGAGTCTCACAGCTCAGAGTCTCACAGCTCAGAGTCTAACAGCTCAGAGTCTCACAGCTCAGAGTCTCACAGCTCAGTATCTAAAAGCTCAGAGTCTAACAGCTCAGTATCTAACAGCTCAGAGTCTAACAGCTCAGTGTCTAACAGCTCAGAGTCTCACAGCTCAGTCTCACAGCTCAGTATCTAACAGCTCAGAGTCTCACAGCTCAGTATCTAACAGCTCAGAGTCTCAGCTCAGAGTCTAACAGAGTCTAACAGCTCAGTATCTAACAGCTCAGAGTCTAACAGCTCAGAGTCTCACAGCTCAGAGTCTAACAGCTCAGAGTCTCACAGCTCAGAGTCTAACAGCTCAGAGTCTCACAGCTCAGAGTCTCACAGCTCAGTATCTAAAAGCTCAGAGTCTAACAGCTCAGTATCTAACAGCTCAGAGTCTAACAGCTCAGTGTCTAACAGCTCAGAGTCTCACAGCTCAGAGTCTCACAGCTCAGTATCTAACAGCTCAGAGTCTAACAGCTCAGAGTCTAACAGAGTCTAACAGCTCAGTATCTAACAGCTCGGTATGTAACAGCTCAGTATCTAACAGCTCAGAGTCTAACACCTCAGAGTCTAACAGCTCAGTATCTAACATCTCAGTATCTAACAGCTCAGAGTCTAACAGAGTCTAACAGCTCAGTATCTAACAGCTCAGAGTCTAACAGTTCAGAGACAAACAGCTCAGAGTCTAACAGCTCAGTCTAACAGAGTCTAACAGCTCAGTATCTAACAGCTCAGAGTCTAACAGCTCAGAGTCTAAGAGCTCAGAGTCTAACAGCTCAGAGTCTAACAGCTCAGATTCTAACAGCTCAGAGTCTAACAGAGTCTAACAGCTCAGAGTCTAACAGCTCAGTATCTAACAGCTCAGAGTCTAACAGCTCAGATTCTAACAGCTCAGAGTCTAACAGAGTCTAACAGCTCAGAGTCTAACAGCTCAGAGTCTAACAGTTCAGAGACAAACAGCTCAGAGTCTAACAGTTCAGAGACAAACAACTCAGAGTCTAACAGCTCAGTCTAACAGAGTCTAACAGCTCAGTATCTAACAGCTCAGAGTCTAACAGCTCAGAGTCTAAGAGCTCAGAGTCTAACAGCTCAGAGTCTAACAGCTCAGAGTCTAACAGCTCAGAGTCTAACAGAGTCTAACTGCTCAGAGTCTAACAGCTCAGAGTCTAACAGCACAGAGCCTCACAGCACAGAGCCTCACAGCACAGAACCTAACAGCACAGAGTCTAATAGCACAGAGCCAAACAGCACAGAACCTCACAGCTCAGAGTCTAACACCTCAGAGTCTAACAGCTTAGAGTCTAACACCTCAGAGTCTAACACCTCAGAGTCTAACACCTCAGAGTCTAACAGCTCAGAGTCTAACACCTCAGAGTCTAACAGCTCAGAGTCTAACACCTCAGAGTCTAACAGTTCAGAGACAAACAGCTCAGAGTCTAACAGTTCAGAGTCTAACAGCTCAGAGCCTAACACCTCAGAGTCTAACACCTCAGAGTCTAACAGCTCAGAGTCTAACACCTCAGAGTCTAACAGTTCAGAGACAAACAGCTCAGAGTCTAACAGCACAGAGACTAACAGAGCCTAACAGCACTGAGCCTAACAGCTAAGAGACGCACAGAGCCTCACAGCTCAGAGCCTCACAGAGCCTCACAGCTCAGAGCCTCACAGAGCCTAACAGTACAGAGCCTAACAGCTAAGAGACGCACAGAGCCTCACAGCTCAGAGCCTCACAGAGCCTCACAGCACAGAGCCTAACGGCACAGACACGCACAGAGCCTTACAGCACAGAGCCTCACAGCACAGAGCCTAACAGCACAGAGCCTAACAGCACAGAGCCTCACAGCACAGAGCCTAACAGAGTCTAACAGCTCAGAGCCTAACATGGTCTAACAGCTCAGAGTCTAACAGCTCAGTATCTAACAGAGTATAACAGCTCAGAGACTAACAGCTCAGTATCTAACAGCTCAGAGTCTAACAGCTCATTATCTAAAAGCTCAGAGCCTAACATGGTCTAACAGCTCAGAGTCTAACAGCTCAGTATCTAACAGCTCAGTATCTAACAGCTCAGAGTCTAACAGCTCAGTCTAACAGAGTCTAACAGCTCAGAGTCTAAGAGCTCAGTATCTAACAGCTCAGTATCTAACAGAGTCTAACAGCTCAGAGTCTAAGAGCTCAGAGTCTAACAGCTCAGAGTCTAACAGCTCAGATTCTAACAGCTCAGAGTCTAACAGAGTCTAACAGCTCAGAGTCTAACAGCTCAGTATCTAACAGCTCAGAGCCTAACAGAGTCTAACAGCTCAGAGTCTAACAGCTCAGAGTCTAACAGTTCAGAGACAAACAGCTCAGAGTCTAACAGTTCAGAGACAAACAGCTCAGAGTCTAACAGCTCAGTCTAACAGAGTCTAACAGCTCAGTATCTAACAGCTCAGAGTCTAACAGAGTCTAACAGGTCAGAGTCTAACAGCTCAGAGTCTAACAGAGTCTAACAACTCAGAGCCTAACAGCTCAGAGTCTAACAGAGTCTAACAGCTCAGTATCTAACAGCTCAGATCCTAACAGCTCAGTATCTCACAGCTCAGAGTCTAACAGAGTCTAACAGCTCAGAGTCTAACAGCTCAGAGTCTAACAGCTCAGAGTCTAACAGCTCAGAGTCTAACAGAGTCTAACAGCTCAGTATCTAACAGCTCAGTATCTAACAGCTTAGTGTCTAACAGCTTAGTGTCTAACAGCCCAGTGTCTAACAGCTCAGAGTCTAACAGCACAGAGCCTAACAGCACAGAGCCTCACAGCACAGAGCCTAACATAGTCTAACAGCTCAGAGCCTAACATGGTCTAACAGCTCAGAGTCTAACAGCTCAGTATCTAACAGAGTCTAACAGCTCAGAGTCTAACAGCTCAGTATCTAACAGCTCAGAGTCTAACAGCTCAGAGTCTAACAACTCAGAGTCTAACAGCTCAGAGTCTAACAGAGTCTAACAGCTCAGTATCTAACAGCTCAGTATCTAACAGCTTAGTGTCTAACAGCTTAGTGTCTAACAGCCCAGTGTCTAACAGCTCAGAGTCTAACAGCTCAGAGTCTAACAGCTCAGAGTCTAACAGCTCAGTGTCTAACAGTGTCTAACAGCTCAGAGTCTAACAGCTCAGAGTCTAACAGCTCAGAGTCTAACAGCCCAGAGTCTAACAGCTCAGAGTCTAACAGCTCAGAGTCTAACAGCTCAGAGTCTAACAGCTCAGAGTCTAACAGCTCAATGTCTAACAACTTATTATCTAACAGCTCAGTATCTAACAGAGTCTAACAGCTCAGTATCTAACAGGTCAGTATCTAACAGCTCAGTATCTAACAGCTTAGTGTCTAACAGCTTAGTGTCTAACAGCCCAGTGTCTAACAGCTCAGAGTCTAACAGCTCAGAGTCTAACAGCTCAGAGTCTAACAGCTTAGTGTCTAACAGACTAGTGTCTAACAGCTCAGAGTCTAACAGCTCAGAGTCTAACAGCTCAGAGTCTAACAACTTATTATCTAACAGCTCAGTATCTAACAGAGTCTAACAGCTCAGAGTCTAACAGAGTCTAACAGCTCAGAGTCTAACCGCTCAGTATCTAACAGAGTCTAACAGCTCAGAGTCTAACACCTCAGAGTCTAACAGCTCAGTATCTAACATCTCAGTATCTAACAGCTCAGAGTCTAACAGAGTCTAACATAGACACTGAGCTGTTAGACAATCAGCTTAGTGTCTAACAGCTCAGAATCTAACAGCTCAGAGTCTAACAGAGTCTAACAGCTCAGAGTCTAACACCTCAGAGTCTAACAGCTCAGTATCTAACATCTCAGTATCTAACAGCTCAGAGTCTAACAGAGTCTAACAGCTCAGTATCTAACAGCTCAGAGTCTAACAGCTCAGAGTCTCACAGCTCAGAGTCTAACAGCTCAGAGTCTCACAGCTCAGAGTCTCACAGCTCAGTATCTAAAAGCTCAGAGTCTAACAGCTCAGTATCTAACAGCTCAAAATCTAACAGCTCAGTGTCTAACAGCTCAGAGTCTCACAGCTCAGAGTCTCACAGCTCAGAGTCTAACAGCTCAGTATCTAACAGCTCAGAATCTAACAGCTCAGTGTCTAACAGCTCAGAGTCTAACAGCTCAGTATCTAACACCTCAGAGTCTAACAGCTCAGTATCTATCATCTCAGTATCTAACAGCTCAGAGTCTAACAGCTCAGAGTCTAACAGCTCAGAGTCTCACAGCTCAAGTCTCACAGCTCAGTATCTAAAAGCTCAGAGTCTAACAGCTCAGTATCTAACAGCTCAGAGTCTAACAGCTCAGTGTCTAACAGCTCAGAGTCTCACAGCTCAGAGTCTCACAGCTCAGTATCTAACAGCTCAGAGTCTCACAGCTCAGTATCTAACAGCTCAGAGTCTAACAGCTCAGAGTCTAACAGAGTCTAACAGCTCAGTATCTAACAGCTCAGAGTCTAACAGCTCAGAGTCTCACAGCTCAGAGTCTAACAGCTCAGAGTCTCACAGCTCAGAGTCTAACAGCTCAGAGTCTCACAGCTCAGAGTCTCACAGCTCAGTATCTAAAAGCTCAGAGTCTAACAGCTCAGTATCTAACAGCTCAGAGTCTAACAGCTCAGTGTCTAACAGCTCAGAGTCTCACAGCTCAGAGTCTCACAGCTCAGTATCTAACAGCTCAGAGTCTAACAGCTCAGAGTCTAACAGAGTCTAACAGCTCAGTATCTAACAGCTCAGTATCTAACATCTCAGTATCTAACAGCTCAGAGTCTAACAGAGTCTAACAGCTCAGTATCTAACAGCTCAGAGTCTAACAGCTCAGAGTCTCACAGCTCAGAGTCTAACAGCTCAGAGTCTCACAGCTCAGAGTCTCACAGCTCAGTATCTAAAAGCTCAGAGTCTAACAGCTCAGTATCTAACAGCTCAGAATCTAACAGCTCAGTGTCTAACAGCTCAGAGTCTCACAGCTCAGAGTCTCACAGCTCAGAGTCTAAAAGCTCAGAGTCTAACAGCTCAGTATCTAACAGCTCAGTATCTAACAGCTCAGTATCTAACAGCTCAGAGTCTCACAGCTCAGAGTCTCACAGCTCAGTATCTAAAAGCTCAGAGTCTAACAGCTCAGAGTCTAACAGCTCAGAGTTTAACAGCTCAGTATCTAACAGGTCAGTATCTAACATCTCAGTATCTAACAGCTCAGAGTCTAACAGAGTCTAACAGCTCAGTATCTAACAGCTCAGAGTCTAACAGCTCAGAGTCTCACAGCTCAGAGTCTAACAGCTCAGAGTCTCACAGCTCAGAGTCTCACAGCTCAGTATCTAAAAGCTCAGAGTCTAACAGCTCAGTATCTAACAGCTCAGTATCTAACAGCTCAGAGTCTAACAGCTCAGTGTCTAACAGCTCAGAGTCTCACAGCTCAGAGTCTCACAGCTCAGTATCTAACAGCTCAGAGTCTCACAGCTCAGTATCTAACAGCTCAGAGTCTAACAACTCAGAGTCTAACAGAGTCTAACAGCTCAGTATCTAACAGCTCAGAGTCTAACAGCTCAGAGTCTCACAGCTCAGAGTCTAACAGCTCAGAGTCTCACAGCTCAGAGTCTAACAGCTCAGAGTCTCACAGCTCAGAGTCTCACAGCTCAGTATCTAAAAGCTCAGAGTCTAACAGCTCAGTATCTAACAGCTCAGAGTCTAACAGCTCAGATTCTCACAGCTCAGAGTCTAACAGCTCAGAGTCTCACAGCTCAGAGTCTCACAGCTCAGTATCTAACAGCTCAGTATCTAACAGCTCAGTATCTAACAGCTCAGTATCTAACAGCTCAGAGTCTCACAGCTCAGAGTCTCACAGCTCAGTATCTAACAGCTCAGAGTCTCACAGCTCAGAGTCTCACAGCTCAGTATCTAACAGCTCAGAGTCTAACAGCTCAGTGTCTAACAGCTCAGAGTCTCACAGCTCAGAGTCTCACAGCTCAGTATCTAACAGCTCAGAGTCTAACAGCTCAGAGTCTAACAGAGTCTAACAGCTCAGTATCTAACAGCTCAGTATGTAACAGCTCAGTATCTAACAGCTCAGAGTCTAACACCTCAGAGTCTAACAGCTCAGTATCTAACATCTCAGTATCTAACAGCTCAGAGTCTAACAGAGTCTAACAGCTCAGTATCTAACAGCTCAGAGTCTAACAGCTCAGAGTCTCACAGCTCAGAGTCTAACAGCTCAGAGTCTCACAGCTCAGAGTCTCACAGCTCAGTATCTAAAAGCTCAGAGTCTAACAGCTCAGTATCTAACAGCTCAGAATCTAACAGCTCAGTGTCTAACAGCTCAGAGTCTCACAGCTCAGAGTCTCACAGCTCAGAGTCTAAAAGCTCAGAGTCTAACAGCTCAGTATCTAACAGCTCAGTATCTAACAGCTCAGTATCTAACAGCTCAGAGTCTCACAGCTCAGAGTCTCACAGCTCAGTATCTAAAAGCTCAGAGTCTAACAGCTCAGAGTCTAACAGCTCAGAGTTTAACAGCTCAGTATCTAACAGGTCAGTATCTAACATCTCAGTATCTAACAGCTCAGAGTCTAACAGAGTCTAACAGCTCAGTATCTAACAGCTCAGAGTCTAACAGCTCAGAGTCTCACAGCTCAGAGTCTAACAGCTCAGAGTCTCACAGCTCAGAGTCTCACAGCTCAGTATCTAACAGCTCAGAGTCTAACAGCTCAGTGTCTAACAGCTCAGAGTCTCACAGCTCAGAGTCTCACAGCTCAGTATCTAACAGCTCAGAGTCTAACAGCTCAGAGTCTAACAGAGTCTAACAGCTCAGTATCTAACAGCTCGGTATGTAACAGCTCAGTATCTAACAGCTCAGAGTCTAACACCTCAGAGTCTAACAGCTCAGTATCTAACATCTCAGTATCTAACAGCTCAGAGTCTAACAGAGTCTAACAGCTCAGTATCTAACAGCTCAGAGTCTAACAGCTCAGAGTCTCACAGCTCAGAGTCTAACAGCTCAGAGTCTCACAGCTCAGAGTCTCACAGCTCAGTATCTAACAGCTCAGTATCTAACAGCTCAGTATCTAACAGCTCAGTATCTAACAGCTCAGAGTCTCACAGCTCAGAGTCTCACAGCTCAGTATCTAAAAGCTCAGAGTCTAACAGCTCAGTATCTAACAGCTCAGAGTCTAACAGCTCAGTGTCTAAAAGCTCAGAGTCTAACAGCTCAGTATCTAACAGCTCAGAGTCTAACAGCTCAGAGTCTAACATCTCAGTATCTAACAGCTCAGAGTCTAACAGAGTCTAACAGAGTCTAACAGCTCAGTATCTAACAGCTCGGAGTCTAACAGCTCAGTATCTAACAGCTCAGTATCTAACAGCTCAGTATCTAACAGCTCAGAGTCTAACACCTCAGAGTCTAACAGCTCAGTATCTAACATCTCAGTATCTAACAGCTCAGAGTCTAACAGAGTCTAACAGCTCAGTATCTAACAGCTCAGAGTCTAACAGCTCAGAGTCTCACAGCTCAGAGTCTAACAGCTCAGAGTCTCACAGCTCAGAGTCTCACAGCTCAGTATCTAACAGCTCAGTATCTAACAGCTCAGTATCTAACAGCTCAGTATCTAACAGCTCAGAGTTTAACACCTCAGAGTCTAACAGCTCAGTATCTAACATCTCAGTATCTAACAGCTCAGAGTCTAACAGAGTCTAACAGCTCAGTATCTAACAGCTCAGAGTCTAACAGCTCAGAGTCTCACAGCTCAGAGTCTCACAGCTCAGTATCTAACAGCTCAGTATCTAACAGCTCAGTATCTAACAGCTCAGTATCTAACAGCTCAGAGTCTCACAGCTCAGAGTCTCACAGCTCAGTATCTAACAGCTCAGTATCTAACAGCTCAGTATCTAACAGCTCAGAGTCTCACAGCTCAGAGTCTCACAGCTCAGTATCTAAAAGCTCAGAGTCTAACAGCTCAGTATCTAACAGCTCAGAGTCTAACAGCTCAGTGTCTAAAAGCTCAGAGTCTAACAGCTCAGTATCTAACAGCTCAGAGTCTAACAGCTCAGAGTCTAACATCTCAGTATCTAACAGCTCAGAGTCTAACAGAGTCTAACAGAGTCTAACAGCTCAGAGTCTAACAGTTCAGAGTCTAACAGCTCAGAGTCTATCAGCTCAGTATCTAACAGCTCAGAGTCTAACAGCTCAGTATCTAACATCTCAGTATCTAACAGCTCAGAGTCTAACAGCTCAGAGTCTCACAGCTCAGAGTCTCACAGCTCAGAGTCTCACAGCTCAGTATCTAAAAGCTCAGAGTCTAACAGCTCAGTGTCTAACAGCTCAGAGTCTCACAGCTCAGTATCTAAAAGCTCAGAGTCTAACAGCTCAGTATCTAACAGCTCAGAGTCTAACAGCTCAGTGTCTAAAAGTTCAGAGTCTAACAGCTCAGTATCTAACAGCTCAGAGTCTAACAGCTCAGAGTCTAACATCTCAGTATCTAACAGCTCAGAGTCTAACAGAGTCTAACAGCTCAGAATCTAACAGCTCAGAGTCTATCAGAGTCTAACAGCTCAGAGTCTAACAGCTCAGAGTCTAACAGTCTAACAGTCTAACAGCTCAGAATGTAACAGCTCAGTATGTAACAACTCAGTATGTAACAGCTCAGTATCTAACAGCTCAGTATCTAACAGGTCAGTATCTAACAGCTCAGAGTCTAACAGCTCAGAGTCTAACAGCTCAGAGTCTAACAGCTCAGAGTCTAACAGCTCAGTATCTAACAGCTCAGTATCTAACAGCTCAGTATCTAACAGCTCAGAGTCTAACAGCTCAGTATCTAACAGCTCAGAGTCTAACTGCTCAGTATCTAACAGCTCAGAGTCTAACAGTTCAGTATCTAACAGCTCAGAGTCTAACAGCTCAGTATCTAACAGCTCAGAGTCTAACAGCTCAGTATCTAACAGCTCAGTATCTAACAGCTCAGTATCTAACAGCTCAGTATCTAACAGCTCAGAGTCTAACAGCTCAGTATCTAACAGCTCAGAGTCTAACAGCTCAGTATCTAACAGCTCAGTATCTAACAGCTCAGAGTCTAACAGCTCAGTATCTAACAGCTATGAGTCTAACAGCTCAGTATCTAACAGCTCAGAGTCTAACAGCTCAGTGTCTAAAAGCTCAGACTCTAACAGCTCAGTATCTAACAGCTCAGTATCTAACAGCTCAGTATCTAACAGCTCAGAGTCTAACAGCTCAGTATCTAACAGCTCAGAGTCTAACAGCTCAGTATCTAACAGCTCAGAGTCTAACAGCTCAGTATCTAACAGCTCAGAGTCTAACAGCTCAGTATCTAACAGCTCAGAGTCTAACAGCTCAGTGTCTAAAAGCTCAGACTCTAAAAGCTCAGTATCTAACAGGTCAGAGTCTAACAGCTCAGAGTCTAACATCTCAGTATCTAACAGCTCAGAGTCTAACAGCTCAGTATCTAACAGCTCAGAGTCTAACAGCTCAGTATCTAACAGGTCAGAGTCTAACAGCTCAGAGTCTAACATCTCAGTATCTAACAGCTCAGAGTCTAACAGAGTCTAACAGAGTCTAACAGCTCAGAGTCTAACAGTTCAGAGTCTAACAGCTCAGAGTCTATCAGCTCAGTATCTAACAGCTCAGAGTCTAACAGCTCAGAGTCTAACAGAGTCTAACAGAGTCTAACATAGACACTGAGCTGTTAGACAATCAGCTTAGTGTCTAACAGCTCAGAATCTAACAGCTCAGAGTCTAACAGAGTCTAACAGAGTCTAACAGCTCAGAATCTAACAGCTCAGAGTCTAACAGAGTCTTACAGCTCAGAGTCTAACACCTCAGAGTCTAACAGCTCAGTATCTAACATCTCAGTATCTAACAGCTCAGAGTCTAACAGCTCAGAGTCTCACAGCTCAGTCTCACAGCTCAGAGTCTCACAGCTCAGTATCTAAAAGCTCAGAGTCTAACAGCTCAGTGTCTAACAGCTCAGAGTCTCACAGCTCAGAGTCTCACAGCTCAGTATCTAAAAGCTCAGAGTCTAACAGCTCAGTATCTAACAACTCAGTATCTAACAGCTCAGTATCTAACAGCTCAGAGTCTCACAGCTCAGAGTCTCACAGCTCAGTATCTAAAAGCTCAGAGTCTAACAGCTCAGTATCTAACAGCTCAGTATCTAACAGCTCAGTATCTAACAGCTCAGTATCTAACAGCTCAGAGTCTAACAGCTCAGTGTCTAACAGCTCAGGGTCTAACAGCTCAGTATCTAACAGCTCAGAGTCTAACAGCTCAGTATCTAACAGCTCAGAGTCTAACAGCTCAGTATCTAACAGCTCAGAGTCTAACAGCTCAGTGTCTAAAAGCTCAGACTCTAACAGCTCAGTATCTAACAGGTCAGAGTCTAACAGCTCAGAGTCTAACATCTCAGTATCTAACAGCTCAGAGTCTAACAGCTCAGTATCTAACAGCTCAGAGTCTAACAGCTCAGTATCTAACAGCTCAGAGTCTAACAGCTCAGTATCTAACAGCTCAGAGTCTAACAGCTCAGTATCTAACAGCTCAGAGTCTAACAGCTCAGTATCTAACAGCTCAGAGTCTAACAGCTCAGTATCTAACAGCTCAGAGTCTAACAGCTCAGTGTCTAAAAGCTCAGACTCTAACAGCTCAGTATCTAACAGGTCAGAGTCTAACAGCTCAGAGTCTAACATCTCAGTATCTAACAGCTCAGAGTCTAACAGAGTCTAACAGAGTCTAACAGCTCAGAGTCTAACAGTTCAGAGTCTAACAGCTCAGAGTCTATCAGCTCAGTATCTAACATCTCAGTATCTAACAGCTCAGAGTCTAACAGAGTCTAACAGAGTCTAACAGCTCAGAGTCTAACAGTTCAGAGTCTAACAGCTCAGTATCTAACAGCTCAGAGTCTAACAGCTCAGAGTCTAACATCTCAGTATCTAACAGCTCAGAGTCTAACAGAGTCTAACAGAGTCTAACAGCTCAGTATCTAACAGCTCGGAGTCTAACACCTCAGAGTCTAACAGCTCAGTATCTAACATCTCAGTATCTAACAGCTCAGTATCTAACAGCTCAGTATCTAACAGCTCAGAGTCTAACACCTCAGAGTCTAACACCTCAGAGTCTAACAGCTCAGTATCTAACATCTCAGTATCTAACAGCTCAGAGTCTAACAGAGTCTAACAGCTCAGTATCTAACAGCTCAGAGTCTAACAGCTCAGAGTCTCACAGCTCAGAGTCTAACAGCTCAGAGTCTCACAGCTCAGAGTCTCACAGCTCAGTATCTAACAGCTCAGTATCTAACAGCTCAGTATCTAACAGCTCAGTATCTAACAGCTCAGAGTTTAACACCTCAGAGTCTAACAGCTCAGTATCTAACATCTCAGTATCTAACAGCTCAGAGTCTAACAGAGTCTAACAGCTCAGTATCTAACAGCTCAGAGTCTAACAGCTCAGAGTCTCACAGCTCAGAGTCTCACAGCTCAGTATCTAACAGCTCAGTATCTAACAGCTCAGTATCTAACAGCTCAGTATCTAACAGCTCAGAGTCTCACAGCTCAGAGTCTCACAGCTCAGTATCTAACAGCTCAGTATCTAACAGCTCAGTATCTAACAGCTCAGAGTCTCACAGCTCAGAGTCTCACAGCTCAGTATCTAAAAGCTCAGAGTCTAACAGCTCAGTATCTAACAGCTCAGAGTCTAACAGCTCAGTGTCTAAAAGCTCAGAGTCTAACAGCTCAGTATCTAACAGCTCAGAGTCTAACAGCTCAGAGTCTAACATCTCAGTATCTAACAGCTCAGAGTCTAACAGAGTCTAACAGCTCAGAGTCTAACAGTTCAGAGTCTAACAGCTCAGAGTCTATCAGCTCAGTATCTAACAGCTCAGAGTCTAACAGCTCAGTATCTAACATCTCAGTATCTAACAGCTCAGAGTCTAACAGCTCAGAGTCTCACAGCTCAGAGTCTCACAGCTCAGAGTCTCACAGCTCAGTATCTAAAAGCTCAGTATCTAACATCTCAGTATCTAACAGCTCAGAGTCTAACAGAGTCTAACAGAGTCTAACAGCTCAGAGTCTAACAGTTCAGAGTCTAACAGCTCAGTATCTAACAGCTCAGAGTCTAACAGCTCAGAGTCTAACATCTCAGTATCTAACAGCTCAGAGTCTAACAGAGTCTAACAGAGTCTAACAGCTCAGTATCTAACAGCTCGGAGTCTAACAGCTCAGTATCTAACAGCTCAGTATCTAACAGCTCAGTATCTAACAGCTCAGAGTCTAACACCTCAGAGTCTAACAGCTCAGTATCTAACATCTCAGTATCTAACAGCTCAGAGTCTAACAGAGTCTAACAGCTCAGTATCTAACAGCTCAGAGTCTAACAGCTCAGAGTCTCACAGCTCAGAGTCTAACAGCTCAGAGTCTCACAGCTCAGAGTCTCACAGCTCAGTATCTAACAGCTCAGTATCTAACAGCTCAGTATCTAACAGCTCAGTATCTAACAGCTCAGAGTTTAACACCTCAGAGTCTAACAGCTCAGTATCTAACATCTCAGTATCTAACAGCTCAGAGTCTAACAGAGTCTAACAGCTCAGTATCTAACAGCTCAGAGTCTAACAGCTCAGAGTCTCACAGCTCAGAGTCTCACAGCTCAGTATCTAACAGCTCAGTATCTAACAGCTCAGTATCTAACAGCTCAGTATCTAACAGCTCAGAGTCTCACAGCTCAGAGTCTCACAGCTCAGTATCTAACAGCTCAGTATCTAACAGCTCAGTATCTAACAGCTCAGAGTCTCACAGCTCAGAGTCTCACAGCTCAGTATCTAAAAGCTCAGAGTCTAACAGCTCAGTATCTAACAGCTCAGAGTCTAACAGCTCAGTGTCTAAAAGCTCAGAGTCTAACAGCTCAGTATCTAACAGCTCAGAGTCTAACAGCTCAGAGTCTAACATCTCAGTATCTAACAGCTCAGAGTCTAACAGAGTCTAACAGAGTCTAACAGCTCAGAGTCTAACAGTTCAGAGTCTAACAGCTCAGAGTCTATCAGCTCAGTATCTAACAGCTCAGAGTCTAACAGCTCAGTATCTAACATCTCAGTATCTAACAGCTCAGAGTCTAACAGCTCAGAGTCTCACAGCTCAGAGTCTCACAGCTCAGAGTCTCACAGCTCAGTATCTAACAGCTCAGATCTAACAGCTCAGTGTCTAACAGCTCAGAGTCTCACAGCTCAGAGTCTCACAGCTCAGTATCTAAAAGCTCAGAGTCTAACAGCTCAGTATCTAACAGCTCAGAGTCTAACAGCTCAGTATCTAACAGCTCAGAGTCTAACAGCTCAGTATCTAACAGCTCAGAGTCTAACAGCTCAGTATCTAACAGCTCAGAGTCTAACAGCTCAGTGTCTAAAAGCTCAGACTCTAACAGCTCAGTATCTAACAGGTCAGAGTCTAACAGCTCAGAGTCTAACATCTCAGTATCTAACAGCTCAGAGTCTAACAGAGTCTAACAGAGTCTAACAGCTCAGTATCTAACAGCTCGGAGTCTAACAGCTCAGTATCTAACAGCTCAGTATCTAACAGCTCAGAGTCTAACAGCTCAGAGTCTCACAGCTCAGAGTCTAACAGCTCAGAGTCTCACAGCTCAGAGTCTCACAGCTCAGTATCTAACAGCTCAGTATCTAACAGCTCAGTATCTAACAGCTCAGTATCTAACAGCTCAGAGTTTAACACCTCAGAGTCTCACAGCTCAGTATCTAAAAGCTCAGAGTCTAACAGCTCAGTATCTAACAGCTCAGAGTCTAACAGCTCAGTGTCTAAAAGTTCAGAGTCTAACAGCTCAGTATCTAACAGCTCAGAGTCTAACAGCTCAAGAGTCTAACATCTCAGTATCTAACAGCTCAGAGTCTAACAGAGTCTAACAGCTCAGAATCTAACAGCTCAGAGTCTAACAGAGTCTAACAGCTCAGAGTCTAACAGCTCAGAGTCTAACAGTCTAACAGTCTAACAGCTCAGAATGTAACAGCTCAGTATGTAACAGCTCAGTATGTAACAGCTCAGTATCTAACAGCTCAGTATCTAACAGGTCAGTATCTAACAGCTCAGAGTCTAACAGCTCAGAGTCTAACAGCTCAGAGTCTAACAGCTCAGAGTCTAACAGCTCAGTATCTAACAGCTCAGTATCTAACAGCTCAGTATCTAACAGCTCAGAGTCTAACAGCTCAGTATCTAACAGCTCAGAGTCTAACTGCTCAGTATCTAACAGCTCAGAGTCTAACAGTTCAGTATCTAACAGCTCAGAGTCTAACAGCTCAGTATCTAACAGCTCAGAGTCTAACAGCTCAGTATCTAACAGCTCAGTATCTAACAGCTCAGTATCTAACAGCTCAGTATCTAACAGCTCAGAGTCTAACAGCTCAGTATCTAACAGCTCAGAGTCTAACAGCTCAGTATCTAACAGCTCAGAGTCTAACAGCTCAGTATCTAACAGCTCAGAGTCTAACAGCTCAGTATCTAACAGCTCAGAGTCTAACAGCTCAGTGTCTAAAAGCTCAGACTCTAACAGCTCAGTATCTAACAGCTCAGTATCTAACAGCTCAGTATCTAACAGCTCAGAGTCTAACAGCTCAGTATCTAACAGCTCAGAGTCTAACAGCTCAGTATCTAACAGCTCAGAGTCTAACAGCTCAGTATCTAACAGCTCAGAGTCTAACAGCTCAGTATCTAACAGCTCAGAGTCTAACAGCTCAGTGTCTAAAAGCTCAGACTCTAAAAGCTCAGTATCTAACAGGTCAGAGTCTAACAGCTCAGAGTCTAACATCTCAGTATCTAACAGCTCAGAGTCTAACAGCTCAGTATCTAACAGCTCAGAGTCTAACAGCTCAGTATCTAACAGGTCAGAGTCTAACAGCTCAGAGTCTAACATCTCAGTATCTAACAGCTCAGAGTCTAACAGAGTCTAACAGAGTCTAACAGCTCAGAGTCTAACAGTTCAGAGTCTAACAGCTCAGAGTCTATCAGCTCAGTATCTAACAGCTCAGAGTCTAACAGCTCAGAGTCTAACAGAGTCTAACAGAGTCTAACATAGACACTGAGCTGTTAGACAATCAGCTTAGTGTCTAACAGCTCAGAATCTAACAGCTCAGAGTCTAACAGAGTCTAACAGAGTCTAACAGCTCAGAATCTAACAGCTCAGAGTCTAACAGAGTCTTACAGCTCAGAGTCTAACACCTCAGAGTCTAACAGCTCAGTATCTAACATCTCAGTATCTAACAGCTCAGAGTCTAACAGCTCAGAGTCTCACAGCTCAGTCTCACAGCTCAGAGTCTCACAGCTCAGTATCTAAAAGCTCAGAGTCTAACAGCTCAGTGTCTAACAGCTCAGAGTCTCACAGCTCAGAGTCTCACAGCTCAGTATCTAAAAGCTCAGAGTCTAACAGCTCAGTATCTAACAACTCAGTATCTAACAGCTCAGTATCTAACAGCTCAGAGTCTCACAGCTCAGAGTCTCACAGCTCAGTATCTAAAAGCTCAGAGTCTAACAGCTCAGTATCTAACAGCTCAGTATCTAACAGCTCAGTATCTAACAGCTCAGAGTCTAACAGCTCAGTGTCTAACAGCTCAGGGTCTAACAGCTCAGTATCTAACAGCTCAGAGTCTAACAGCTCAGTATCTAACAGCTCAGAGTCTAACAGCTCAGTATCTAACAGCTCAGAGTCTAACAGCTCAGTGTCTAAAAGCTCAGACTCTAACAGCTCAGTATCTAACAGGTCAGAGTCTAACAGCTCAGAGTCTAACATCTCAGTATCTAACAGCTCAGAGTCTAACAGCTCAGTATCTAACAGCTCAGAGTCTAACAGCTCAGTATCTAACAGCTCAGAGTCTAACAGCTCAGTATCTAACAGCTCAGAGTCTAACAGCTCAGTGTCTAAAAGCTCAGACTCTAACAGCTCAGTATCTAACAGGTCAGAGTCTAACAGCTCAGAGTCTAACATCTCAGTATCTAACAGCTCAGAGTCTAACAGAGTCTAACAGAGTCTAACAGCTCAGAGTCTAACAGTTCAGAGTCTAACAGCTCAGAATCTAACAGCTCAGAGTCTAACAGAGTCTTACAGCTCAGAGTCTAACACCTCAGAGTCTAACAGCTCAGTATCTAACATCTCAGTATCTAACAGCTCAGAGTCTAACAGCTCAGAGTCTCACAGCTCAGTCTCACAGCTCAGAGTCTCACAGCTCAGTATCTAAAAGCTCAGAGTCTAACAGCTCAGTGTCTAACAGCTCAGAGTCTCACAGCTCAGAGTCTCACAGCTCAGTATCTAAAAGCTCAGAGTCTAACAGCTCAGTATCTAACAACTCAGTATCTAACAGCTCAGTATCTAACAGCTCAGAGTCTAACAGCTCAGAGTCTAACAGAGTCTAACAGAGTCTAACATAGACACTGAGCTGTTAGACAATCAGCTTAGTGTCTAACAGCTCAGAATCTAACAGCTCAGAGGCAAACAGAGTCTAACAGAGTCTAACAGCTCAGAATCTAACAGCTCAGAGTCTAACAACTCAGTATCTAACAGCTCAGTATCTAACAGCTCAGAGTCTCACAGCTCAGAGTCTCACAGCTCAGTATCTAAAGCTCAGAGTCTAACAGCTCAGTATCTAACAGGTCAGTATCTAACAGCTCAGTATCTAACAGCTCAGTATCTAACAGCTCAGAGTCTAACAGCTCAGTATCTAACAGCTCAGAGTCTAACAGCTCAGTATCTAACAGCTCAGAGTCTAACAGCTCAGTGTCTAAAAGCTCAGACTCTAACAGCTCAGTATCTAACAGGTCAGAGTCTAACAGCTCAGAGTCTAACATCTCAGTATCTAACAGCTCAGAGTCTAACAGCTCAGTATCTAACAGCTCAGAGTCTAACAGCTCAGTATCTAACAGCTCAGAGTCTAACAGCTCAGTATCTAAGAGCTCAGAGTCTAACAGCTCAGTGTCTAAAAGCTCAGACTCTAACAGCTCAGTATCTAACAGGTCAGAGTCTAACAGCTCAGAGTCTAACATCTCAGTATCTAACAGCTCAGAGTCTAACAGAGTCTAACAGAGTCTAACAGCTCAGAGTCTAACAGTTCAGAGTCTAACAGCTCAGAGTCTATCAGCTCAGTATCTAACAGCTCAGAGTCTAACAGCTCAGAGTCTAACAGAGTCTAACAGAGTCTAACATAGACACTGAGCTGTTAGACAATCAGCTTAGTGTCTAACAGCTCAGAATCTAACAGCTCAGAGGCAAACAGAGTCTAACAGAGTCTAACAGCTCAGAATCTAACAGCTCAGAGTCTAACAGAGTCTAACAGCTCAGAGTCTAACACCTCAGAGTCTAACAGCTCAGTATCTAACATCTCAGTATCTAACAGCTCAGAGTCTAACAGCTCAGAGTCTCACAGCTCAGTCTCACAGCTCAGAGTCTAACAGAGTCTAACAGCTCAGAGTCTAACAGCTCAGTATCTAACAGTCTAACAGTCTAACAGCTCAGAATGTAACAGCTCAGTATCTAACAGGTCAGTATCTAACAGCTCAGAGTCTAACAGCTCAGAGTCTAACAGCTCAGAGTCTAACAGTTCAGAGTCTAACAGCTCAGAGTCTAACAGCTCAGTATCTAACAGCTCAGTATCTAACAGCTCAGAGTCTAACAGCTCAGTATCTAACAGCTCAGAGTCTAACTGCTCAGTATCTAACAGCTCAGAGTCTAACAGCTCAGTATCTAACAGCTCAGAGTCTAACAGCTCAGTATCTAACAGCTCAGAGTCTAACAGCTCAGTGTCTAAAAGCTCAGACTCTAACAGCTCAGTATCTAACAGGTCAGAGTCTAACAGCTCAGAGTCTAACATCTCAGTATCTAACAGCTCAGAGTCTAACAGAGTCTAACAGAGTCTAACAGCTCAGAGTCTAACAGTTCAGAGTCTAACAGCTCAGTCTCACAGCTCAGTATCTAACAGTCTAACAGTCTAACAGCTCAGAATGTAACAGCTCAGTATGTAACAGCTCAGTATGTAACAGCTCAGTATGTAACAGCTCAGTATCTAACAGCTCAGTATCTAACAGGTCAGTATCTAACAGCTCAGAGTCTAACAGCTCAGAGTCTAACAGAGTCTAACAGAGTCTAACAGCTCAGAGTCTAACAGTTCAGAGTCTAACAGCTCAGAGTCTATCAGCTCAGTATCTAACAGCTCAGAGTCTAACAGCTCAGTATCTAACAGCTCAGTATCTAACATCTCAGTATCTAACAGCTCAGAGTCTAACAGAGTCTAACAGAGTCTAACAGCTCAGAGTCTAACAGTTCAGAGTCTAACAGCTCAGAGTCTATCAGCTCAGTATCTAACAGCTCAGAGTCTAACAGCTCAGAGTCTAACAGAGTCTAACAGAGTCTAACATAGACACTGAGCTGTTAGACAATCAGCTTAGTGTCTAACAGCTCAGAATCTAACAGCTCAGAGGCAAACAGAGTCTAACAGAGTCTAACAGCTCAGAATCTAACAGCTCAGAGTCTAACAGAGTCTAACAGCTCAGAGTCTAACACCTCAGAGTCTAACAGCTCAGTATCTAACATCTCAGTATCTAACAGCTCAGAGTCTAACAGCTCAGAGTCTCACAGCTCAGTCTCACAGCTCAGAGTCTAACAGAGTCTAACAGCTCAGAGTCTAACAGCTCAGTATCTAACAGTCTAACAGTCTAACAGCTCAGAATGTAACAGCTCAGTATCTAACAGGTCAGTATCTAACAGCTCAGAGTCTAACAGCTCAGAGTCTAACAGCTCAGAGTCTAACAGTTCAGAGTCTAACAGCTCAGAGTCTAACAGCTCAGTATCTAACAGCTCAGTATCTAACAGCTCAGAGTCTAACAGCTCAGTATCTAACAGCTCAGAGTCTAACTGCTCAGTATCTAACAGCTCAGAGTCTAACAGCTCAGTATCTAACAGCTCAGAGTCTAACAGCTCAGTATCTAACAGCTCAGAGTCTAACAGCTCAGTGTCTAAAAGCTCAGACTCTAACAGCTCAGTATCTAACAGGTCAGAGTCTAACAGCTCAGAGTCTAACATCTCAGTATCTAACAGCTCAGAGTCTAACAGAGTCTAACAGAGTCTAACAGCTCAGAGTCTAACAGTTCAGAGTCTAACAGCTCAGTCTCACAGCTCAGTATCTAACAGTCTAACAGTCTAACAGCTCAGAATGTAACAGCGCAGTATGTAACAGCTCAGTATGTAACAGCTCAGTATGTAACAGCTCAGTATCTAACAGCTCAGTATCTAACAGGTCAGTATCTAACAGCTCAGAGTCTAACAGCTCAGAGTCTAACAGAGTCTAACAGAGTCTAACAGCTCAGAGTCTAACAGTTCAGAGTCTAACAGCTCAGAGTCTATCAGCTCAGTATCTAACAGCTCAGAGTCTAACAGCTCAGTATCTAACAGCTCAGTATCTAACATCTCAGTATCTAACAGCTCAGAGTCTAACAGCTCAGAGTCTCACAGCTCAGAGTCTCACAGCTCAGAGTCTCACAGCTCAGTATCTAAAAGCTCAGAGTCTAACAGCTCAGTGTCTAACAGCTCAGAGTCTAACATCTCAGTATCTAACAGCTCAGAGTCTAACAGAGTCTAACAGAGTCTAACAGCTCAGAGTCTAACAGTTCAGAGTCTAACAGCTCAGAGTCTATCAGCTCAGTATCTAACAGCTCAGAGTCTAACAGCTCAGTATCTAACATCTCAGTATCTAACAGCTCAGAGTCTAACAGCTCAGAGTCTCACAGCTCAGAGTCTCACAGCTCAGAGTCTCACAGCTCAGTATCTAAAAGCTCAGAGTCTAACAGCTCAGTGTCTAACAGCTCAGAGTCTCACAGCTCAGAGTCTCACAGCTCAGTATCTAAAAGCTCAGAGTCTAACAGCTCAGTATCTAACAGCTCAGAGTCTAACAGCTCAGTATCTAACAGCTCAGAGTCTAACAGCTCAGTATCTAACAGCTCAGAGTCTAACAGCTCAGTATCTAACAGCTCAGAGTCTAACAGCTCAGTGTCTAAAAGCTCAGACTCTAACAGCTCAGTATCTAACAGGTCAGAGTCTAACAGCTCAGAGTCTAACATCTCAGTATCTAACAGCTCAGAGTCTAACAGAGTCTAACAGAGTCTAACAGCTCAGTATCTAACAGCTCGGAGTCTAACAGCTCAGTATCTAACAGCTCAGTATCTAACAGCTCAGAGTCTAACAGCTCAGAGTCTCACAGCTCAGAGTCTAACAGCTCAGAGTCTCACAGCTCAGAGTCTCACAGCTCAGTATCTAACAGCTCAGTATCTAACAGCTCAGTATCTAACAGCTCAGTATCTAACAGCTCAGAGTTTAACACCTCAGAGTCTAACAGCTCAGTATCTAACATCTCAGTATCTAACAGCTCAGAGTCTAACAGAGTCTAACAGCTCAGTATCTAACAGCTCAGAGTCTAACAGCTCAGAGTCTCACAGCTCAGAGTCTCACAGCTCAGTATCTAACTGCTCAGTATCTAACAGCTCAGTATCTAACAGCTCAGAGTCTCACAGCTCAGAGTCTCACAGCTCAGTATCTAACAGCTCAGTATCTAACAGCTCAGTATCTAACAGCTCAGAGTCTCACAGCTCAGAGTCTCACAGCTCAGTATCTAAAAGCTCAGAGTCTAACAGCTCAGTATCTAACAGCTCAGAGTCTAACAGCTCAGTGTCTAAAAGCTCAGAGTCTAACAGCTCAGTATCTAACAGCTCAGAGTCTAACAGCTCAGAGTCTAACATCTCAGTATCTAACAGCTCAGAGTCTAACAGAGTCTAACAGAGTCTAACAGCTCAGAGTCTAACAGTTCAGAGTCTAACAGCTCAGAGTCTATCAGCTCAGTATCTAACAGCTCAGAGTCTAACAGCTCAGTATCTAACATCTCAGTATCTAACAGCTCAGAGTCTAACAGCTCAGAGTCTCACAGCTCAGAGTCTCACAGCTCAGAGTCTCACAGCTCAGTATCTAAAAGCTCAGAGTCTAACAGCTCAGTGTCTAACAGCTCAGAGTCTCACAGCTCAGAGTCTCACAGCTCAGTATCTAAAAGCTCAGAGTCTAACAGCTCAGTATCTAACAGCTCAGAGTCTAACAGCTCAGTGTCTAAAAGTTCAGAGTCTAACAGCTCAGTATCTAACAGCTCAGAGTCTAACAGCTCAGAGTCTAACATCTCAGTATCTAACAGCTCAGAGTCTAACAGAGTCTAACAGCTCAGAATCTAACAGCTCAGAGTCTAACAGAGTCTAACAGCTCAGAGTCTAACAGCTCAGAGTCTAACAGTCTAACAGTCTAACAGCTCAGAATGTAACAGCTCAGTATGTAACAGCTCAGTATGTAACAGCTCAGTATCTAACAGCTCAGTATCTAACAGGTCAGTATCTAACAGCTCAGAGTCTAACAGCTCAGAGTCTAACAGCTCAGAGTCTAACAGCTCAGAGTCTAACAGCTCAGTATCTAACAGCTCAGTATCTAACAGCTCAGTATCTAACAGCTCAGAGTCTAACAGCTCAGTATCTAACAGCTCAGAGTCTAACTGCTCAGTATCTAACAGCTCAGAGTCTAACAGTTCAGTATCTAACAGCTCAGAGTCTAACAGCTCAGTATCTAACAGCTCAGAGTCTAACAGCTCAGTATCTAACAGCTCAGTATCTAACAGCTCAGTATCTAACAGCTCAGTATCTAACAGCTCAGAGTCTAACAGCTCAGTATCTAACAGCTCAGAGTCTAACAGCTCAGTATCTAACAGCTCAGAGTCTAACAGCTCAGTATCTAACAGCTCAGAGTCTAACAGCTCAGTATCTAACAGCTCAGAGTCTAACAGCTCAGTGTCTAAAAGCTCAGACTCTAACAGCTCAGTATCTAACAGCTCAGTATCTAACAGCTCAGTATCTAACAGCTCAGAGTCTAACAGCTCAGTATCTAACAGCTCAGAGTCTAACAGCTCAGTATCTAACAGCTCAGAGTCTAACAGCTCAGTATCTAACAGCTCAGAGTCTAACAGCTCAGTATCTAACAGCTCAGAGTCTAACAGCTCAGTGTCTAAAAGCTCAGACTCTAAAAGCTCAGTATCTAACAGGTCAGAGTCTAACAGCTCAGAGTCTAACATCTCAGTATCTAACAGCTCAGAGTCTAACAGCTCAGTATCTAACAGCTCAGAGTCTAACAGCTCAGTATCTAACAGGTCAGAGTCTAACAGCTCAGAGTCTAACATCTCAGTATCTAACAGCTCAGAGTCTAACAGAGTCTAACAGAGTCTAACAGCTCAGAGTCTAACAGTTCAGAGTCTAACAGCTCAGAGTCTATCAGCTCAGTATCTAACAGCTCAGAGTCTAACAGCTCAGAGTCTAACAGAGTCTAACAGAGTCTAACATAGACACTGAGCTGTTAGACAATCAGCTTAGTGTCTAACAGCTCAGAATCTAACAGCTCAGAGTCTAACAGAGTCTAACAGAGTCTAACAGCTCAGAATCTAACAGCTCAGAGTCTAACAGAGTCTTACAGCTCAGAGTCTAACACCTCAGAGTCTAACAGCTCAGTATCTAACATCTCAGTATCTAACAGCTCAGAGTCTAACAGCTCAGAGTCTCACAGCTCAGTCTCACAGCTCAGAGTCTCACAGCTCAGTATCTAAAAGCTCAGAGTCTAACAGCTCAGTGTCTAACAGCTCAGAGTCTCACAGCTCAGAGTCTCACAGCTCAGTATCTAAAAGCTCAGAGTCTAACAGCTCAGTATCTAACAACTCAGTATCTAACAGCTCAGTATCTAACAGCTCAGAGTCTCACAGCTCAGAGTCTCACAGCTCAGTATCTAAAAGCTCAGAGTCTAACAGCTCAGTATCTAACAGCTCAGTATCTAACAGCTCAGTATCTAACAGCTCAGAGTCTAACAGCTCAGTGTCTAACAGCTCAGGGTCTAACAGCTCAGTATCTAACAGCTCAGAGTCTAACAGCTCAGTATCTAACAGCTCAGAGTCTAACAGCTCAGTATCTAACAGCTCAGAGTCTAACAGCTCAGTGTCTAAAAGCTCAGACTCTAACAGCTCAGTATCTAACAGGTCAGAGTCTAACAGCTCAGAGTCTAACATCTCAGTATCTAACAGCTCAGAGTCTAACAGCTCAGTATCTAACAGCTCAGAGTCTAACAGCTCAGTATCTAACAGCTCAGAGTCTAACAGCTCAGAGTCTAACATCTCAGTATCTAACAGCTCAGAGTCTAACAGAGTCTAACAGAGTCTAACAGCTCAGAGTCTAACAGTTCAGAGTCTAACAGCTCAGAATCTAACAGCTCAGAGTCTAACAGAGTCTTAGCTCAGCTCAGAGTACAGCTCAACACCTCAGAGTCTAACAGCTCAGTATCTAACATCTCAGTATCTAACAGCTCAGAGTCTAACAGCTCAGAGTCTCACAGCTCAGTCTCACAGCTCAGAGTCTCACAGCTCAGTATCTAAAAGCTCAGAGTCTAACAGCTCAGTGTCTAACAGCTCAGAGTCTCACAGCTCAGAGTCTCACAGCTCAGTATCTAAAAGCTCAGAGTCTAACAGCTCAGTATCTAACAACTCAGTATCTAACAGCTCAGTATCTAACAGCTCAGAGTCTAACAGCTCAGAGTCTAACAGAGTCTAACAGAGTCTAACATAGACACTGAGCTGTTAGACAATCAGCTTAGTGTCTAACAGCTCAGAATCTAACAGCTCAGAGGCAAACAGAGTCTAACAGAGTCTAACAGCTCAGAATCTAACAGCTCAGAGTCTAACAACTCAGTATCTAACAGCTCAGTATCTAACAGCTCAGAGTCTCACAGCTCAGAGTCTCACAGCTCAGTATCTAAAAGCTCAGAGTCTAACAGCTCAGTATCTAACAGGTCAGTATCTAACAGCTCAGTATCTAACAGCTCAGTATCTAACAGCTCAGAGTCTAACAGCTCAGTATCTAACAGCTCAGAGTCTAACAGCTCAGTATCTAACAGCTCAGAGTCTAACAGCTCAGTGTCTAAAAGCTCAGACTCTAACAGCTCAGTATCTAACAGGTCAGAGTCTAACAGCTCAGAGTCTAACATCTCAGTATCTAACAGCTCAGAGTCTAACAGCTCAGTATCTAACAGCTCAGAGTCTAACAGCTCAGTATCTAACAGCTCAGAGTCTAACAGCTCAGTATCTAAGAGCTCAGAGTCTAACAGCTCAGTGTCTAAAAGCTCAGACTCTAACAGCTCAGTATCTAACAGGTCAGAGTCTAACAGCTCAGAGTCTAACATCTCAGTATCTAACAGCTCAGAGTCTAACAGAGTCTAACAGAGTCTAACAGCTCAGAGTCTAACAGTTCAGAGTCTAACAGCTCAGAGTCTATCAGCTCAGTATCTAACAGCTCAGAGTCTAACAGCTCAGAGTCTAACAGAGTCTAACAGAGTCTAACATAGACACTGAGCTGTTAGACAATCAGCTTAGTGTCTAACAGCTCAGAATCTAACAGCTCAGAGGCAAACAGAGTCTAACAGAGTCTAACAGCTCAGAATCTAACAGCTCAGAGTCTAACAGAGTATAACAGCTCAGAGTCTAACACCTCAGAGTCTAACAGCTCAGTATCTAACATCTCAGTATCTAACAGCTCAGAGTCTAACAGCTCAGAGTCTCACAGCTCAGTCTCACAGCTCAGAGTCTAACAGAGTCTAACAGCTCAGAGTCTAACAGCTCAGTATCTAACAGTCTAACAGTCTAACAGCTCAGAATGTAACAGCTCAGTATCTAACAGGTCAGTATCTAACAGCTCAGAGTCTAACAGCTCAGAGTCTAACAGCTCAGAGTCTAACAGTTCAGAGTCTAACAGCTCAGAGTCTAACAGCTCAGTATCTAACAGCTCAGTATCTAACAGCTCAGAGTCTAACAGCTCAGTATCTAACAGCTCAGAGTCTAACTGCTCAGTATCTAACAGCTCAGAGTCTAACAGCTCAGTATCTAACAGCTCAGAGTCTAACAGCTCAGTATCTAACAGCTCAGAGTCTAACAGCTCAGTGTCTAAAAGCTCAGACTCTAACAGCTCAGTATCTAACAGGTCAGAGTCTAACAGCTCAGAGTCTAACATCTCAGTATCTAACAGCTCAGAGTCTAACAGAGTCTAACAGCTCAGAATCTAACAGCTCAGAGTCTAACAGAGTCTAACAGCTCAGAGTCTAACAGCTCAGTATCTAACAGTCTAACAGTCTAACAGCTCAGAATGTAACAGCTCAGTATGTAACAGCTCAGTATGTAACAGCTCAGTATCTAACAGCTCAGTATCTAACAGGTCAGTATCTAACAGCTCAGAGTCTAACAGCTCAGAGTCTAACAGCTCAGAGTCTAACAGCTCAGAGTCTAACAGCTCAGAGTCTAACAGCTCAGTATCTAACAGCTCAGTATCTAACAGCTCAGAGTCTAACAGCTCAGTATCTAACAGCTCAGAGTCTAACTGTTCAGTATCTAACAGCTCAGAGTCTAACAGCTCAGTATCTAACAGCTCAGAGTCTAACAGCTCAGTATGTAACAGGTCAGAGTGTAACAGCTCAGAGTCTAACATCTCAGTATCTAACAGCTCAGAGTCTAACAGAGTCTAACAGAGTCTAACAGCTCAGAGTCTAACAGTTCAGAGTCTAACAGCTCAGTCTCACAGCTCAGTATCTAACAGTCTAACAGTCTAACAGCTCAGAATGTAACAGCTCAGTATGTAACAGCTCAGTATGTAACAGCTCAGTATGTAACAGCTCATTATCTAACAGCTCAGTATCTAACAGGTCAGTATCTAACAGCTCAGAGTCTAACAGCTCAGAGTCTAACAGCTCAGAGTCTAACAGCTCAGAGTCTAACAGCTCAGTATCTAACAGCTCAGTATCTAACAGCTCAGTATCTAACAGCTCAGAGTCTAACAGCTCAGAGTCTAACAGCTCAGAGTCTAACAGAGTCTAACAGCTCAGTATCTAACATCTCAGTATCTAACAGCTCAGAGTCTAACAGAGTCTAACAGCTCAGAATCTAACAGCTCAGAGTCTAACAGAGTCTAACAGCTCAGAGTCAAACAGCTCAGAGTCTAACAGCTCAGAATCTAACAGCTCAGAGTCTAACAGAGTCTAACAGCTCAGTATCTAACATCTCAGTATCTAACAGCTCAGAGTCTAACAGAGTCTAACAGCTCAGAATCTAACAGCTCAGAGTCTAACAGAGTCTAACAGCTCAGAGTCTAACAGCTCAGTATCTAACAGTCTAACAGTCTAACAGCTCAGAATGTAAAAGCTCAGTATGTAACAGCTCAGTATGTAACAGCTCAGTATGTAACAGCTCAGTATCTAACAGCTCAGTATCTAACAGCTCAGTATCTAACAGGTCAGTATCTAACAGCTCAGAGTCTAACAGCTCAGAGTCTAACAGCTCAGAGTCTAACAGCTCAGAGTCTAACAGCTCAGTATCTAACAGCTCAGTATCTAACAGCTCAGAGTCTAACAGCTCAGTATCTAACAGCTCAGAGTCTAACTGCTCAGTATCTAACAGCTCAGAGTCTAACAGCTCAGTCTCACAGCTCAGTATCTAACAGTCTAACAGCTCAGAATGTAACAGCTCAGTATGTAACAGCTCAGTATGTAACAGCTCAGTATGTAACAGCTCAGTATCTAACAGCTCAGTATCTAACAGGTCAGTGTCTAACAGCTCAGAGTCTAACAGCTCAGAGTCTAACAGCTCAGAGTCTAACAGCTCAGAGTCTAACAGCTCAGAGTCTAACAGCTCAGTATCTAACAGCTCAGTATCTAACAGCTCAGTATCTAACAGCTCAGAGTCTAACAGCTCAGTATCTAACAGCTCAGAGTCTAACAGCTCAGTATCTAACAGCTCAGAGTCTAACAGCTCAGTATCTAACAGCTCAGTATCTAACAGCTCAGTATCTAACAGGTCAGAGTCTAACAGCTCAGAGTCTAACAGAGTCTAACAGCTCAGAGTCTAACAGTTCAGAGTCTAACAGCTCAGAGTCTAACAGAGTCTAACAGAGTCTAACAGCTCAGAGTCTAACAGTTCAGAGTCTAACAGCTCAGAGTCTATCAGCTCAGTATCTAACAGCTCAGAGTCTAACAGCTCAGAGTCTAACAGAGTCTAACAGAGTCTAACATAGACACTGAGCTGTTAGACAATCAGCTTAGTGTCTAACAGCTCAGAATCTAACAGCTCAGAGTCTAACAGAGTCTAAAAGAGTCTAACAGCTCAGAATCTAACAGCTCAGAGTCTAACAGAGTCTAACAGCTCAGAGTCTAACACCTCAGAGTCTAACAGCTCAGTATCCAACATCTCAGTATCTAACAGCTCAGAGTCTAACAGCTCAGAGTCTCACAGCTCAGTCTCACAGCTCAGAGTCTCACAGCTCAGTATCTAAAAGCTCAGAGTCTAACAGCTCAGAGTCTCACAGCTCAGAGTCTCACAGCTCAGAGTCTCACAGCTCAGTATCTAAAAGCTCAGAGTCTAACAGCTCAGTATCTAACAACTCAGTATCTAACAGCTCAGTATCTAACAGCTCAGAGTCTCACAGCTCAGAGTCTCACAGCTCAGTATCTAAAAGCTCAGAGTCTAACAGCTCAGTATCTAACAGCTCAGAGTCTAACAGCTCAGTGTCTAACATCTCAGTATCTAACAGCTCAGAGTCTAACAGCTCAGTGTCTAAAAGCTCAGAGTCTAACAGCTCAGTATCTAACAGCTCAGAGTCTAACAGCTCAGAGTCTAACATCTCAGTATCTAACAGTTCAGTATCTAACAGTGTAACAGCTCAGTATGTAACAGCTCAGTATCTAACAGCTCAGTATCTAACAGCTCAGAGTCTAACAGCTCAGAGTTTAACAGCTCAGTATCTAACAGCTCAGTATCTAACAGCTCAGAGTCTAACAGCTCAGAGTCTAACAGCTCAGAGTCTAACAGCTCAGAGTCTAACAGCTCAGTGTCTAACAGCTCAGTGTCTAACAGCTCAGAGTCTAACAGCTCAGTATCTAACAGCTCAGAGTCTAACAGAGTCTAACAGAGTCTAACAGCTCAGAGTCTAACAGCAACAGCTCAGAGTCAAACAGCTCAGAGTCAAACAGCTCAGTGTCTAACAGCTCAGAATCTAACAGCTCAGAGTCTAACAGAGTCTAACAGCTCAGTATCTAACATCTCAGCATCTAACAGCTCAGAGTCTAACAGAGTCTAACAGCTCAGAATCTAACAGCTCAGAGTCTAACAGCTCAGAGTCTAACAGCTCAGTATCTAACAGTCTAACAGTCTAACAGCTCAGAATGTAACAGCTCAGTATGTAACAGCTCAGTATGTAACAGCTCAGTATGTAACAGCTCAGTATCTAACAGCTCAGTATCTAACAGGTCAGTATCTAACAGCTCAGAGTCTAACAGCTCAGAGTCTAACAGCTCAGAGTCTAACAGCTCAGAGTCTAACAGCTCAGAGTCTAACAGCTCAGTATCTAACAGCTCAGTATCTAACAGCTCAGTATCTAACAGCTCAGTATCTAACAGCTCAGTATCTAACAGCTCAGAGTCTAACAGCTCAGTATCTAACAGCTCAGAGTCTAACAGCTCAGTATCTAACAGCTCAGAGTCTAACAGCTCAGTATCTAACAGCTCAGAGTCTAACAGCTCAGAGTCTCACAGCTCAGAGTCTAACAGCTCAGAGTCTCACAGCTCAGAGTCTCACAGCTCAGTATCTAAAAGCTCAGAGTCTAACAGCTCAGTATCTAACAGCTCAGAGTCTAACAGCTCAGTGTCTAACAGCTCAGAGTCTCACAGCTCAGAGTCT
Source organism: Oncorhynchus nerka (assembly GCF_034236695.1). Lineage (NCBI taxonomy): Eukaryota > Metazoa > Chordata > Actinopteri > Salmoniformes > Salmonidae > Oncorhynchus > Oncorhynchus nerka. The sequence goes on along the minus strand of NC_088397.1, from coordinate 19,707,108 downwards.
CACAGCTCAGTATCTAAAAGCTCAGAATCTAACAGCTCAGTATCTAACAGCTCAGAGTCTAACAGCTCAGAGTCTAACAGCTCAGTATCTAACAGCTCAGAGTCTAACAGCTCAGTGTCTAACAGCTCAGTGTCTAACAGCTCAGAGTCTAACAGCTCAGTATCTAACAGCTCAGAGTCTAACAGAGTCTAACGGAGTCTAACAGCTCAGTATCTAACAGCTCAGAGTCTAACAGAGTCTAACAGAGTCTAACAGCTCAGAGTCTAACAGCAACAGCTCAGAGTCAAACAGCTCAGAGTCAAACAGCTCAGTGTCTAACAGCTCAGAATCTAACAGCTCAGAGTCTTACAGAGTCTAACAGCTCAGTATCTAACATCTCAGCATCTAACAGCTCAGAGTCTAACAGAGTCTAACAGCTCAGAATCTAACAGCTCAGAGTCTAACAGCTCAGAGTCTAACAGCTCAGTATCTAACAGTCTAACAGCTCAGAATGTAACAGCTCAGTATGTAACAGCTCAGTATGTAACAGCTCAGTATCTAACAGCTCAGTATCTAACAGGTCAGTATCTAACAGCTCAGAGTCTAACAGCTCAGAGTCTAACAGCTCAGAGTCTAACAGCTCAGTATCTAACAGCTCAGTATCTAACAGCTCAGTATCTAACAGCTCAGTATCTAACAGCTCAGTATCTAACAGCTCAGTATCTAACAGCTCAGAGTCTAACAGCTCAGTATCTAACAGCTCAGAGTCTAACAGCTCAGTATCTAACAGCTCAGAGTCTAACAGCTCAGTATCTAACAGCTCAGAGTCTAACAGCTCAGAGTCTCACAGCTCAGAGTCTAACAGCTCAGAGTCTCACAGCTCAGAGTCTCACAGCTCAGTATCTAAAAGCTCAGAGTCTAACAGCTCAGTATCTAACAGCTCAGAGTCTAACAGCTCAGTGTCTAACAGCTCAGAGTCTCACAGCTCAGAGTCTCACAGCTCAGTATCTAAAAGCTCAGAATCTAACAGCTCAGTATCTAACAGCTCAGTATCTAACAGCTCAGTATCTAACAGCTCAGAGTCTAACACCTCAGAGTCTAACAGCTCAGTATCTAACAGCTCAGTATCTAACATCTCAGTATCCAACAGCTCAGAGTCTAACAGAGTCTAACAGCTCAGTATCTAACAGCTCAGAGTCTAACAGCTCAGTATCTAACAGCTCAGAGTCTAACAGCTCAGTATCTAACAGCTCAGAGTCTAACAGCTCAGTATCTAACAGCTCAGAGTCTAACAGCTCAGTATCTAACAGCTCAGAGTCTAACAGCTCAGTATCTAACAGCTCAGAGTCTAACAGCTCAGAGTCTCACAGCTCAGAGTCTCACAGCTCAGTATCTAAAAGCTCAGAGTCTAACAGCTCAGTATCTAACAGCTCAGAGTCTAACAGCTCAGTGTCTAACAGCTCAGTCTCACAGCTCAGAGTCTCACAGCTCAGTATCTAAAAGCTCAGAGTCTAACAGCTCAGTATCTAACAACTCAGTATCTAACAGCTCAGTATCTAACAGCTCAGAGTCTCACAGCTCAGAGTCTCACAGCTCAGAGTCTCAGAGCTCAGTATCTAAAAGCTCAGAGTCTAACAGCTCAGTGTCTAAAAGCTCAGAGTCTAACAGCTCAGTATCTAACAGCTCAGAGTCTAACAGCTCAGAGTCTAACATCTCAGTATCTAACAGCTCAGTATCTAACAGTGTAACAGCTCAGTATGTAACAGCTCAGTATCTAACAGCTCAGTATCTAACAGCTCAGAGTCTAACAGCTCAGAGTTTAACAGCTCAGTATCTAACAGCTCAGTATCTAACAGGTCAGTATCTAACAGCTCAGTATCTAACAGCTCAGAGTCTAACAGCTCAGAGTTTAACAGCTCAGTATCTAACAGAGTCTAACAGCTCAGAGTCTAACAGCTCAGAGTCTAACAGCTCAGTATCTAACAGCTCAGAGTCTAACAGCTCAGAGTCTAACAGAGTCTAACAGAGTCTAACATATCAGTATCTAACAGCTCAGAGTCTAACAGAGTCTAACAGAGTCTAACATATCAGTATCTAACAGCTCAGAGTCTAACAGAGTCTAACAGAGTCTAACAGCTCAGAGTCTAACAGCAACAGCTCAGAGTCAAACAGCTCAGAGTCAAACAGCTCAGTGTCTAACAGCTCAGAATCTAACAGCTCAGAGTCTAACAGAGTCTAACAACTCAGAATCTAACAGCTCAGAGTCTAACAGCTCAGTATCTAACAGCTCAGAGTCTAACAGCTCAGTGTCTAACAGCTCAGTGTCTAACAGCTCAGAGTCTAACAGCTCAGTATCTAACAGCTCAGAGTCTAACAGCTCAGTATCTAACAGCTCAGAGTCTAACAGCTCAGAGTCTCACAGCTCAGAGTCTCACAGCTCAGTATCTAAAAGCTCAGAGTCTAACAGCTCAGTATCTAACAGCTCAGAGTCTAACAGCTCAGTGTCTAACAGCTCAGTCTCACAGCTCAGAGTCTCACAGCTCAGTATCTAAAAGCTCAGAGTCTAACAGCTCAGTATCTAACAACTCAGTATCTAACAGCTCAGTATCTAACAGCTCAGAGTCTCACAGCTCAGAGTCTCACAGCTCAGAGTCTCAGAGCTCAGTATCTAAAAGCTCAGTATCTAACAGCTCAGAGTCTAACAGCTCAGAGTCTAACATCTCAGTATCTAACAGCTCAGTATCTAACAGTGTAACAGCTCAGTATGTAACAGCTCAGTATCTAACAGCTCAGTATCTAACAGCTCAGAGTCTAACAGCTCAGAGTTTAACAGCTCAGTATCTAACAGCTCAGTATCTAACAGGTCAGTATCTAACAGCTCAGTATCTAACAGCTCAGAGTCTAACAGCTCAGAGTTTAACAGCTCAGTATCTAACAGAGTCTAACAGCTCAGAGTCTAACAGCTCAGAGTCTAACAGCTCAGAGTCTAACATCTCAGTATCTAACAGCTCAGTATCTAACAGTGTAACAGCTCAGTATGTAACAGCTCAGTATCTAACAGCTCAGTATCTAACAGCTCAGAGTCTAACAGCTCAGAGTTTAACAGCTCAGTATCTAACAGCTCAGTATCTAACAGGTCAGTATCTAACAGCTCAGTATCTAACAGCTCAGAGTCTAACAGCTCAGAGTTTAACAGCTCAGTATCTAACAGCTCAGTATCTAACAGCTCAGTATCTAACAGCTCAGTATCTAACAGCTCAGAGTCTAACAGCTCAGTATCTAACAGCTCAGAGTCTAACAGCTCAGTATCTAACAGCTCAGAGTCTAACAGCTCAGTATCTAACAGCTCAGAGTCTAACAGCTCAGAGTCTCACAGCTCAGAGTCTAACAGCTCAGAGTCTCACAGCTCAGAGTCTCACAGCTCAGTATCTAAAAGCTCAGAGTCTAACAGCTCAGTATCTAACAGCTCAGAGTCTAACAGCTCAGTGTCTAACAGCTCAGAGTCTCACAGCTCAGAGTCTCACAGCTCAGTATCTAAAAGCTCAGAATCTAACAGCTCAGTATCTAACAGCTCAGTATCTAACAGCTCAGTATCTAACAGCTCAGAGTCTAACACCTCAGAGTCTAACAGCTCAGTATCTAACAGCTCAGTATCTAACATCTCAGTATCCAACAGCTCAGAGTCTAACAGAGTCTAACAGCTCAGTATCTAACAGCTCAGAGTCTAACAGCTCAGTATCTAACAGCTCAGAGTCTAACAGCTCAGTATCTAACAGCTCAGAGTCTAACAGCTCAGTATCTAACAGCTCAGAGTCTAACAGCTCAGTATCTAACAGCTCAGAGTCTAACAGCTCAGTATCTAACAGCTCAGAGTCTAACAGCTCAGAGTCTCACAGCTCAGAGTCTCACAGCTCAGTATCTAAAAGCTCAGAGTCTAACAGCTCAGTATCTAACAGCTCAGAGTCTAACAGCTCAGTGTCTAACAGCTCAGTCTCACAGCTCAGAGTCTCACAGCTCAGTATCTAAAAGCTCAGAGTCTAACAGCTCAGTATCTAACAACTCAGTATCTAACAGCTCAGTATCTAACAGCTCAGAGTCTCACAGCTCAGAGTCTCACAGCTCAGAGTCTCAGAGCTCAGTATCTAAAAGCTCAGAGTCTAACAGCTCAGTGTCTAAAAGCTCAGAGTCTAACAGCTCAGTATCTAACAGCTCAGAGTCTAACAGCTCAGAGTCTAACATCTCAGTATCTAACAGCTCAGTATCTAACAGTGTAACAGCTCAGTATGTAACAGCTCAGTATCTAACAGCTCAGTATCTAACAGCTCAGAGTCTAACAGCTCAGAGTTTAACAGCTCAGTATCTAACAGCTCAGTATCTAACAGGTCAGTATCTAACAGCTCAGTATCTAACAGCTCAGAGTCTAACAGCTCAGAGTTTAACAGCTCAGTATCTAACAGAGTCTAACAGCTCAGAGTCTAACAGCTCAGAGTCTAACAGCTCAGTATCTAACAGCTCAGAGTCTAACAGCTCAGAGTCTAACAGAGTCTAACAGAGTCTAACATATCAGTATCTAACAGCTCAGAGTCTAACAGAGTCTAACAGAGTCTAACATATCAGTATCTAACAGCTCAGAGTCTAACAGAGTCTAACAGAGTCTAACAGCTCAGAGTCTAACAGCAACAGCTCAGAGTCAAACAGCTCAGAGTCAAACAGCTCAGTGTCTAACAGCTCAGAATCTAACAGCTCAGAGTCTAACAGAGTCTAACAACTCAGAATCTAACAGCTCAGAGTCTAACAGCTCAGTATCTAACAGCTCAGAGTCTAACAGCTCAGTGTCTAACAGCTCAGTGTCTAACAGCTCAGAGTCTAACAGCTCAGTATCTAACAGCTCAGAGTCTAACAGAGTCTAACAGAGTCTAACAGCTCAGTATCTAACAGCTCAGAGTCTAACAGAGTCTAACAGAGTCTAACAGCTCAGAGTCTAACAGCAACAGCTCAGAGTCAAACAGCTCAGAGTCAAACAGCTCAGTGTCTAACAGCTCAGAATCTAACAGCTCAGAGTCTAACAGAGTCTAACAGCTCAGTATCTAACATCTCAGCATCTAACAGCTCAGAGTCTAACAGAGTCTAACAGCTCAGAATCTAACAGCTCAGAGTCTAACAGCTCAGAGTCTAACAGCTCAGTATCTAACAGTCTAACAGCTCAGAATGTAACAGCTCAGTATGTAACAGCTCAGTATGTAACAGCTCAGTATCTAACAGCTCAGTATCTAACAGGTCAGTATCTAACAGCTCAGAGTCAAACAGCTCAGTGTCTAACAGCTCAGAATCTAACAGCTCAGAGTCTAACAGAGTCTAACAACTCAGAATCTAAAAGCTCAGAGTCTAACAGCTCAGTATCTAACAGCTCAGAGTCTAACAGCTCAGTGTCTAACAGCTCAGTGTCTAACAGCTCAGAGTCTAACAGCTCAGTATCTAACAGCTCAGAGTCTAACAGAGTCTAACAGAGTCTAACAGCTCAGTATCTAACAGCTCAGAGTCTAACAGAGTCTAACAGAGTCTAACAGCTCAGAGTCTAACAGCAACAGCTCAGAGTCAAACAGCTCAGAGTCAAACAGCTCAGTGTCTAACAGCTCAGAATCTAACAGCTCAGAGTCTAACAGAGTCTAACAGCTCAGTATCTAACATCTCAGCATCTAACAGCTCAGAGTCTAACAGAGTCTAACAGCTCAGAATCTAACAGCTCAGAGTCTAACAGCTCAGAGTCTAACAGCTCAGTATCTAACAGTCTAACAGCTCAGAATGTAACAGCTCAGTATGTAACAGCTCAGTATGTAACAGCTCAGTATCTAACAGCTCAGTATCTAACAGGTCAGTATCTAACAGCTCAGAGTCTAACAGCTCAGAGTCTAACAGCTCAGAGTCTAACAGCTCAGAGTCTAACAGCTCAGTATCTAACAGCTCAGCATCTAACAGCTCAGTATCTAACAGCTCAGTATCTAACAGCTCAGTATCTAACAGCTCAGTATCTAACAGCTCAGAGTCTAACAGCTCAGTATCTAACAGCTCAGAGTCTAACAGCTCAGTATCTAACAGCTCAGAGTCTAACAGCTCAGTATCTAACAGCTCAGAGTCTAACAGCTCAGAGTCTCACAGCTCAGAGTCTAACAGCTCAGAGTCTCACAGCTCAGAGTCTCACAGCTCAGTATCTAAAAGCTCAGAGTCTAACAGCTCAGTATCTATCAGCTCAGAGTCTAACAGCTCAGTGTCTAACAGCTCAGAGTCTCACAGCTCAGAGTCTCACAGCTCAGTATCTAAAAGCTCAGAATCTAACAGCTCAGTATCTAACAGCTCAGTATCTAACATCTCAGTATCTAACAGCTCAGAGTCTAACACCTCAGAGTCTAACAGCTCAGTATCTAACATCTCAGTATCCAACAGCTCAGAGTCTAACAGAGTCTAACAGCTCAGTATCTAACAGCTCAGAGTCTAACAGCTCAGTATCTAACAGCTCAGAGTCTAACAGCTCAGTATCTAACAGCTCAGAGTCTAACAGCTCAGTATCTAACAGCTCAGAGTCTAACAGCTCAGTATCTAACAGCTCAGAGTCTAACAGCTCAGTATCTAACAGCTCAGAGTCTAACAGCTCAGAGTCTCACAGCTCAGAGTCTCACAGCTCAGTATCTAAAAGCTCAGAGTCTAACAGCTCAGTATCTAACAGCTCAGAGTCTAACAGCTCAGTGTCTAACAGCTCAGTCTCACAGCTCAGAGTCTCACAGCTCAGTATCTAAAAGCTCAGAGTCTAACAGCTCAGTATCTAACAACTCAGTATCTAACAGCTCAGTATCTAACAGCTCAGAGTCTCACAGCTCAGAGTCTCACAGCTCAGAGTCTCACAGCTCAGTATCTAAAAGCTCAGAGTCTAACAGCTCAGTGTCTAAAAGCTCAGAGTCTAACAGCTCAGTATCTAACAGCTCAGAGTCTAACAGCTCAGAGTCTAACATCTCAGTATCTAACAGCTCAGTATCTAACAGTGTAACAGCTCAGTATGTAACAGCTCAGTATCTAACAGCTCAGTATCTAACAGCTCAGAGTCTAACAGCTCAGAGTTTAACAGCTCAGTATCTAACAGCTCAGTATCTAACAGGTCAGTATCTAACAGCTCAGTATCTAACAGCTCAGAGTCTAACAGCTCAGAGTTTAACAGCTCAGTATCTAACAGAGTCTAACAGCTCAGAGTCTAACAGCTCAGAGTCTAACAGCTCAGTATCTAACAGCTCAGAGTCTAACAGCTCAGAGTCTAACAGAGTCTAACAGAGTCTAACATATCAGTATCTAACAGCTCAGAGTCTAACAGAGTCTAACAGAGTCTAACATATCAGTATCTAACAGCTCAGAGTCTAACAGAGTCTAACAGAGTCTAACAGCTCAGAGTCTAACAGCAACAGCTCAGAGTCAAACAGCTCAGAGTCAAACAGCTCAGTGTCTAACAGCTCAGAATCTAACAGCTCAGAGTCTAACAGAGTCTAACAACTCAGAGTCTAACAGCTCAGAGTCAAACAGCTCAGTGTCTAACAGCTCAGAATCTAACAGCTCAGAGTCTAACAGAGTCTAACAACTCAGAATCTAACAGCTCAGAGTCTAACAGCTCAGTATCTAACAGCTCAGAGTCTAACAGCTCAGTGTCTAACAGCTCAGTGTCTAACAGCTCAGAGTCTAACAGCTCAGTATCTAACAGCTCAGAGTCTAACAGAGTCTAACAGAGTCTAACAGCTCAGTATCTAACAGCTCAGAGTCTAACAGAGTCTAACAGAGTCTAACAGCTCAGAGTCTAACAGCAACAGCTCAGAGTCAAACAGCTCAGAGTCAAACAGCTCAGTGTCTAACAGCTCAGAATCTAACAGCTCAGAGTCTAACAGAGTCTAACAGCTCAGTATCTAACATCTCAGCATCTAACAGCTCAGAGTCTAACAGAGTCTAACAGCTCAGAATCTAACAGCTCAGAGTCTAACAGCTCAGAGTCTAACAGCTCAGTATCTAACAGTCTAACAGCTCAGAATGTAACAGCTCAGTATGTAACAGCTCAGTATGTAACAGCTCAGTATCTAACAGCTCAGTATCTAACAGGTCAGTATCTAACAGCTCAGAGTCTAACAGCTCAGAGTCTAACAGCTCAGAGTCTAACAGCTCAGAGTCTAACAGCTCAGTATCTAACAGATCAGCATCTAACAGCTCAGTATCTAACAGCTCAGTATCTAACAGCTCAGTATCTAACAGCTCAGTATCTAACAGCTCAGAGTCTAACAGCTCAGTATCTAACAGCTCAGAGTCTAACAGCTCAGTATCTAACAGCTCAGAGTCTAACAGCTCAGTATCTAACAGCTCAGAGTCTAACAGCTCAGTATCTAACAGCTCAGAGTCTAACAGCTCAGAGTCTCACAGCTCAGAGTCTAACAGCTCAGAGTCTCACAGCTCAGAGTCTCACAGCTCAGTATCTAAAAGCTCAGAGTCTAACAGCTCAGTATCTAACAGCTCAGAGTCTAACAGCTCAGTGTCTAACAGCTCAGAGTCTCACAGCTCAGAGTCTCACAGCTCAGTATCTAAAAGCTCAGAATCTAACAGCTCAGTATCTAACAGCTCAGTATCTAACAGCTCAGTATCTAACAGCTCAGAGTCTAACACCTCAGAGTCTAACAGCTCAGTATCTAACATCTCAGTATCCAACAGCTCAGAGTCTAACAGAGTCTAACAGCTCAGTATCTAACAGCTCAGAGTCTAACAGCTCAGTATCTAACAGCTCAGAGTCTAACAGCTCAGTATCTAACAGCTCAGAGTCTAACAGCTCAGTATCTAACAGCTCAGAGTCTAACAGCTCAGTATCTAACAGCTCAGAGTCTAACAGCTCAGTATCTAACAGCTCAGAGTCTAACAGCTCAGAGTCTCACAGCTCAGAGTCTCACAGCTCAGTATCTAAAAGCTCAGAGTCTAACAGCTCAGTATCTAACAGCTCAGAGTCTAACAGCTCAGTGTCTAACAGCTCAGTCTCACAGCTCAGAGTCTCACAGCTCAGTATCTAAAAGCTCAGAGTCTAACAGCTCAGTATCTAACAACTCAGTATCTAACAGCTCAGTATCTAACAGCTCAGAGTCTCACAGCTCAGAGTCTCACAGCTCAGAGTCTCACAGCTCAGTATCTAAAAGCTCAGAGTCTAACAGCTCAGTGTCTAAAAGCTCAGAGTCTAACAGCTCAGTATCTAACAGCTCAGAGTCTAACAGCTCAGAGTCTAACATCTCAGTATCTAACAGCTCAGTATCTAACAGTGTAACAGCTCAGTATGTAACAGCTCAGTATCTAACAGCTCAGTATCTAACAGCTCAGAGTCTAACAGCTCAGAGTTTAACAGCTCAGTATCTAACAGCTCAGTATCTAACAGGTCAGTATCTAACAGCTCAGTATCTAACAGCTCAGAGTCTAACAGCTCAGAGTTTAACAGCTCAGTATCTAACAGAGTCTAACAGCTCAGAGTTTAAAAGCTCAGTATCTAACAGCTCAGTATCTAACAGGTCAGTATCTAACAGCTCAGTATCTAACAGCTCAGAGTCTAACAGCTCAGAGTTTAACAGCTCAGTATCTAACAGAGTCTAACAGCTCAGAGTCTAACAGCTCAGAGTCTAACAGCTCAGTATCTAACAGCTCAGAGTCTAACAGCTCAGAGTCTAACAGAGTCTAACAGAGTCTAACATATCAGTATCTAACAGCTCAGAGTCTAACAGAGTCTAACAGAGTCTAACATATCAGTATCTAACAGCTCAGAGTCTAACAGAGTCTAACAGAGTCTAACAGCTCAGAGTCTAACAGCAACAGCTCAGAGTCAAACAGCTCAGAGTCAAACAGCTCAGTGTCTAACAGCTCAGAATCTAACAGCTCAGAGTCTAACAGAGTCTAACAACTCAGAATCTAACAGCTCCGAGTCTAACAGAGTCTAACAACTCAGAATCTAACAGCTCAGAGTCTAACAGCTCAGAGTCTAACAGCTCAGTGTCTAACAGCTCAGAATCTAACAGCTCAGAGTCTAACAGAGTCTAACAACTCAGAATCTAACAGCTCCGAGTCTAACAGCTCAGAGTCAAACAGCTCAGAGTCTAACAGCTCAGAATCTAACAGCTCAGAGTCTAACAGAGTCTAACAACTCAGAATCTAACAGCTCCGAGTCTAACAGCTCAGAGTCAAACAGCTCAGTGTCTAACAGCTCAGAATCTAACAGCTCAGAGTCTAACAGAGTCTAACAACTCAGAATCTAACAGCTCAGAGTCTAACAGCTCAGTATCTAACAGCTCAGAGTCTAACAGCTCAGTGTCTAACAGCTCAGTGTCTAACAGCTCAGAGTCTAACAGCTCAGTATCTAACAGCTCAGAGTCTAACAGAGTCTAACAGAGTCTAACAGCTCAGTATCTAACAGCTCAGAGTCTAACAGAGTCTAACAGAGTCTAACAGCTCAGAGTCTAACAGCAACAGCTCAGAGTCAAACAGCTCAGAGTCAAACAGCTCAGTGTCTAACAGCTCAGAATCTAACAGCTCAGAGTCTAACAGAGTCTAACAGCTCAGTATCTAACATCTCAGCATCTAACAGCTCAGAGTCTAACAGAGTCTAACAGCTCAGAATCTAACAGCTCAGAGTCTAACAGCTCAGAGTCTAACAGCTCAGTATCTAACAGTCTAACAGCTCAGAATGTAACAGCTCAGTATGTAACAGCTCAGTATGTAACAGCTCAGTATCTAACAGCTCAGTATCTAACAGGTCAGTATCTAACAGCTCAGAGTCAAACAGCTCAGTGTCTAACAGCTCAGAATCTAACAGCTCAGAGTCTAACAGAGTCTAACAACTCAGAATCTAAAAGCTCAGAGTCTAACAGCTCAGTATCTAACAGCTCAGAGTCTAACAGCTCAGTGTCTAACAGCTCAGTGTCTAACAGCTCAGAGTCTAACAGCTCAGTATCTAACAGCTCAGAGTCTAACAGAGTCTAACAGAGTCTAACAGCTCAGTATCTAACAGCTCAGAGTCTAACAGAGTCTAACAGAGTCTAACAGCTCAGAGTCTAACAGCAACAGCTCAGAGTCAAACAGCTCAGAGTCAAACAGCTCAGTGTCTAACAGCTCAGAATCTAACAGCTCAGAGTCTAACAGAGTCTAACAGCTCAGTATCTAACATCTCAGCATCTAACAGCTCAGAGTCTAACAGAGTCTAACAGCTCAGAATCTAACAGCTCAGAGTCTAACAGCTCAGAGTCTAACAGCTCAGTATCTAACAGTCTAACAGCTCAGAATGTAACAGCTCAGTATGTAACAGCTCAGTATGTAACAGCTCAGTATCTAACAGCTCAGTATCTAACAGGTCAGTATCTAACAGCTCAGAGTCTAACAGCTCAGAGTCTAACAGCTCAGAGTCTAACAGCTCAGAGTCTAACAGCTCAGTATCTAACAGCTCAGCATCTAACAGCTCAGTATCTAACAGCTCAGTATCTAACAGCTCAGTATCTAACAGCTCAGTATCTAACAGCTCAGAGTCTAACAGCTCAGTATCTAACAGCTCAGAGTCTAACAGCTCAGTATCTAACAGCTCAGAGTCTAACAGCTCAGTATCTAACAGCTCAGAGTCTAACAGCTCAGTATCTAACAGCTCAGAGTCTAACAGCTCAGAGTCTCACAGCTCAGAGTCTAACAGCTCAGAGTCTCACAGCTCAGAGTCTCACAGCTCAGTATCTAAAAGCTCAGAGTCTAACAGCTCAGTATCTATCAGCTCAGAGTCTAACAGCTCAGTGTCTAACAGCTCAGAGTCTCAGAGCTCAGAGTCTCACAGCTCAGTATCTAAAAGCTCAGAATCTAACAGCTCAGTATCTAACAGCTCAGTATCTAACATCTCAGTATCTAACAGCTCAGAGTCTAACACCTCAGAGTCTAACAGCTCAGTATCTAACATCTCAGTATCCAACAGCTCAGAGTCTAACAGAGTCTAACAGCTCAGTATCTAACAGCTCAGAGTCTAACAGCTCAGTATCTAACAGCTCAGAGTCTAACAGCTCAGTATCTAACAGCTCAGAGTCTAACAGCTCAGTATCTAACAGCTCAGAGTCTAACAGCTCAGTATCTAACAGCTCAGAGTCTAACAGCTCAGTATCTAACAGCTCAGAGTCTAACAGCTCAGTATCTAACAGCTCAGAGTCTAACAGCTCAGTATCTAACAGCTCAGAGTCTAACAGCTCAGTATCTAACAGCTCAGAGTCTAACAGCTCAGAGTCTCACAGCTCAGAGTCTCACAGCTCAGTATCTAAAAGCTCAGAGTCTAACAGCTCAGTATCTAACAGCTCAGAGTCTAACAGCTCAGTGTCTAACAGCTCAGTCTCACAGCTCAGAGTCTCACAGCTCAGTATCTAAAAGCTCAGAGTCTAACAGCTCAGTATCTAACAACTCAGTATCTAACAGCTCAGTATCTAACAGCTCAGAGTCTCACAGCTCAGAGTCTCACAGCTCAGAGTCTCACAGCTCAGTATCTAAAAGCTCAGAGTCTAACAGCTCAGTGTCTAAAAGCTCAGAGTCTAACAGCTCAGTATCTAACAGCTCAGAGTCTAACAGCTCAGAGTCTAACATCTCAGTATCTAACAGCTCAGTATCTAACAGTGTAACAGCTCAGTATGTAACAGCTCAGTATCTAACAGCTCAGTATCTAACAGCTCAGAGTCTAACAGCTCAGAGTTTAACAGCTCAGTATCTAACAGCTCAGTATCTAACAGGTCAGTATCTAACAGCTCAGTATCTAACAGCTCAGAGTCTAACAGCTCAGAGTTTAACAGCTCAGTATCTAACAGAGTCTAACAGCTCAGAGTCTAACAGCTCAGAGTCTAACAGCTCAGTATCTAACAGCTCAGAGTCTAACAGCTCAGAGTCTAACAGAGTCTAACAGAGTCTAACATATCAGTATCTAACAGCTCAGAGTCTAACAGAGTCTAACAGAGTCTAACATATCAGTATCTAACAGCTCAGAGTCTAACAGAGTCTAACAGAGTCTAACAGCTCAGAGTCTAACAGCAACAGCTCAGAGTCAAACAGCTCAGAGTCAAACAGCTCAGTGTCTAACAGCTCAGAATCTAACAGCTCAGAGTCTAACAGAGTCTAACAACTCAGAATCTAACAGCTCCGAGTCTAACAGCTCAGAGTCAAACAGCTCAGTGTCTAACAGCTCAGAATCTAACAGCTCAGAGTCTAACAGAGTCTAACAACTCAGAATCTAACAGCTCAGAGTCTAACAGCTCAGTATCTAACAGCTCAGAGTCTAACAGCTCAGTGTCTAACAGCTCAGTGTCTAACAGCTCAGAGTCTAACAGCTCAGTATCTAACAGCTCAGAGTCTAACAGAGTCTAACAGAGTCTAACAGCTCAGTATCTAACAGCTCAGAGTCTAACAGAGTCTAACAGAGTCTAACAGCTCAGAGTCTAACAGCTCAGTGTCTAACAGCTCAGTGTCTAACAGCTCAGAGTCTAACAGCTCAGTATCTAACAGCTCAGAGTCTAACAGAGTCTAACAGAGTCTAACAGCTCAGTATCTAACAGCTCAGAGTCTAACAGAGTCTAACAGAGTCTAACAGCTCAGAGTCTAACAGCAACAGCTCAGAGTCAAACAGCTCAGAGTCAAACAGCTCAGTGTCTAACAGCTCAGAATCTAACAGCTCAGAGTCTAACAGAGTCTAACAGCTCAGTATCTAACATCTCAGCATCTAACAGCTCAGAGTCTAACAGAGTCTAACAGCTCAGAATCTAACAGCTCAGAGTCTAACAGCTCAGAGTCTAACAGCTCAGTATCTAACAGTCTAACAGCTCAGAATGTAACAGCTCAGTATGTAACAGCTCAGTATGTAACAGCTCAGTATCTAACAGCTCAGTATCTAACAGGTCAGTATCTAACAGCTCAGAGTCTAACAGCTCAGAGTCTAACAGCTCAGAGTCTAACAGCTCAGAGTCTAACAGCTCAGTATCTAACAGATCAGCATCTAACAGCTCAGTATCTAACAGCTCAGTATCTAACAGCTCAGTATCTAACAGCTCAGTATCTAACAGCTCAGAGTCTAACAGCTCAGTATCTAACAGCTCAGAGTCTAACAGCTCAGTATCTAACAGCTCAGAGTCTAACAGCTCAGTATCTAACAGCTCAGAGTCTAACAGCTCAGTATCTAACAGCTCAGTATCTAACAGCTCAGTATCTAACAGCTCAGAGTCTCACAGCTCAGAGTCTCACAGCTCAGTATCTAAAAGCTCAGAATCTAACAGCTCAGTATCTAACAGCTCAGTATCTAACAGCTCAGTATCTAACAGCTCAGAGTCTAACACCTCAGAGTCTAACAGCTCAGTATCTAACATCTCAGTATCCAACAGCTCAGAGTCTAACAGAGTCTAACAGCTCAGTATCTAACAGCTCAGAGTCTAACAGCTCAGTATCTAACAGCTCAGAGTCTAACAGCTCAGTATCTAACAGCTCAGAGTCTAACAGCTCAGTATCTAACAGCTCAGAGTCTAACAGCTCAGTATCTAACAGCTCAGAGTCTAACAGCTCAGTATCTAACAGCTCAGAGTCTAACAGCTCAGAGTCTCACAGCTCAGAGTCTCACAGCTCAGTATCTAAAAGCTCAGAGTCTAACAGCTCAGTATCTAACAGCTCAGAGTCTAACAGCTCAGTGTCTAACAGCTCAGTCTCACAGCTCAGAGTCTCACAGCTCAGTATCTAAAAGCTCAGAGTCTAACAGCTCAGTATCTAACAACTCAGTATCTAACAGCTCAGTATCTAACAGCTCAGAGTCTCACAGCTCAGAGTCTCACAGCTCAGAGTCTCACAGCTCAGTATCTAAAAGCTCAGAGTCTAACAGCTCAGTGTCTAAAAGCTCAGAGTCTAACAGCTCAGTATCTAACAGCTCAGAGTCTAACAGCTCAGAGTCTAACATCTCAGTATCTAACAGCTCAGTATCTAACAGTGTAACAGCTCAGTATGTAACAGCTCAGTATCTAACAGCTCAGTATCTAACAGCTCAGAGTCTAACAGCTCAGAGTTTAACAGCTCAGTATCTAACAGCTCAGTATCTAACAGGTCAGTATCTAACAGCTCAGTATCTAACAGCTCAGAGTCTAACAGCTCAGAGTTTAACAGCTCAGTATCTAACAGAGTCTAACAGCTCAGAGTCTAACAGCTCAGAGTCTAACAGCTCAGTATCTAACAGCTCAGAGTCTAACAGCTCAGAGTCTAACAGAGTCTAACAGAGTCTAACATATCAGTATCTAACAGCTCAGAGTCTAACAGAGTCTAACAGAGTCTAACATATCAGTATCTAACAGCTCAGAGTCTAACAGAGTCTAACAGAGTGTAACAGCTCAGAGTCTAACAGCAACAGCTCAGAGTCAAACAGCTCAGAGTCAAACAGCTCAGTGTCTAACAGCTCAGAATCTAACAGCTCAGAGTCTAACAGAGTCTAACAACTCAGAATCTAACAGCTCCGAGTCTAACAGAGTCTAACAGCTCAGAGTCTAACAGCTCAGTATCTAACAGTCTAACAGCTCAGTATGTAACAGCTCAGTATGTAACAGCTCAGTATGTAACAGCTCAGTATGTAACAGCTCAGTATCTAACAGCTCAGTATCTAACAAGGTCAGTATCTAACAGCTCAGAGTCTAACAGCTCAGAGTCTAACAGCTCAGAGTCTAACAGCTCAGAGTCTCACAGCTCAGAGTCTCACAGCTCAGTATCTAAAAGCTCAGAGTCTAACAGCTCAGTATCTAACAGCTCAGAGTCTAACAGCTCAGTGTCTAACAGCTCAGAGTCTCACAGCTCAGAGTCTAACAGCTCAGTATCTAAAAGCTCAGAATCTAACAGCTCAGTATCTAACAGCTCAGTATCTAACAGCTCAGTATCTAACAGCTCAGAGTCTAACACCTCAGAGTCTAACAGCTCAGTATCTAACATCTCAGTATCCAACAGCTCAGAGTCTAACAGAGTCTAACAGCTCAGTATCTAACAGCTCAGAGTCTAACAGCTCAGTATCTAACAGCTCAGAGTCTAACAGCTCAGTATCTAACAGCTCAGTATCTAACAGCTCAGTATCTAACAGCTCAGAGTCTAACAGCTCAGTATCTAACAGCTCAGAGTCTAACAGCTCAGTATCTAACAGCTCAGAGTCTAACAGCTCAGTATCTAACAGCTCAGCGTCTAACAGCTCAGAGTCTCACAGCTCAGAGTCTCACAGCTCAGTATCTAAAAGCTCAGAGTCTAACAGCTCAGTATCTAACAGCTCAGAGTCTAACAGCTCAGTGTCTAACAGCTCAGTCTCACAGCTCAGAGTCTCACAGCTCAGTATCTAAAAGCTCAGAGTCTAACAGCTCAGTATCTAACAACTCAGTATCTAACAGCTCAGTATCTAACAGCTCAGAGTCTCACAGCTCAGAGTCTCACAGCTCAGAGTCTCACAGCTCAGTATCTAAAAGCTCAGAGTCTAACAGCTCAGTGTCTAAAAGCTCAGAGTCTAACAGCTCAGTATCTAACAGCTCAGAGTCTAACAGCTCAGAGTCTAACATCTCAGTATCTAACAGCTCAGTATCTAACAGTGTAACAGCTCAGTATGTAACAGCTCAGTATCTAACAGCTCAGTATCTAACAGCTCAGAGTCTAACAGCTCAGAGTTTAACAGCTCAGTATCTAACAGCTCAGTATCTAACAGGTCAGTATCTAACAGCTCAGTATCTAACAGCTCAGAGTCTAACAGCTCAGAGTTTAACAGCTCAGTATCTAACAGAGTCTAACAGCTCAGAGTCTAACAGCTCAGAGTCTAACAGCTCAGTATCTAACAGCTCAGAGTCTAACAGCTCAGAGTCTAACAGAGTCTAACAGAGTCTAACATATCAGTATCTAACAGCTCAGAGTCTAACAGAGTCTAACAGAGTCTAACATATCAGTATCTAACAGCTCAGAGTCTAACAGAGTCTAACAGAGTCTAACAGCTCAGAGTCTAACAGCAACAGCTCAGAGTCAAACAGCTCAGAGTCAAACAGCTCAGTGTCTAACAGCTCAGAATCTAACAGCTCAGAGTCTAACAGAGTCTAACAACTCAGAATCTAACAGCTCAGAGTCTAACAGAGTCTAACAGCTCAGAGTCTAACAGCTCAGTATCTAACAGTCTAACAGTCTAACAGCTCAGTATGTAACAGCTCAGTATGTAACAGCTCAGTATGTAACAGCTCAGTATCTAACAGCTCAGTATCTAACAAGGTCAGTATCTAACAGCTCAGAGTCTAACAGCTCAGAGTCTAACAGCTCAGAGTCTAACAGCTCAGTATCTAACAGCTCAGAGTCTAACAGCTCAGTATCTAACAGGTCAGTATCTAACAGTTCAGAGTCTAACAGCTCAGAATCTATCAGCTCAGTATCTAACAGCTCAGAGTCTAACAGCTCAGAGTCTAACAGAGTCTAACAGAGTCTAACATAGACACTGAGCTGTTAGACAATCAGCTTAGTGTCTAACAGCTCAGAATCTAACAGCTCAGAGTCTAACAGAGTCTAACAGAGTCTAACAGCTCAGAATCTAACAGCTCAGAGTCTAACAGAGTCTAACAGCTCAGAGTCTAACACCTCAGAGTCTAACAGCTCAGTATCTAACATCTCAGTATCTAACAGCTCAGAGTCTAAAAGCTCAGACTCTAACAGCTCAGTATCTAACAGGTCAGAGTCTAACAGCTCAGAGTCTAACAGAGTCTAACAGAGTCTAACAGCTCAGAGTCTAACAGTTCAGAGTCTAACAGCTCAGAGTCTATCAGCTCAGTATCTAACAGCTCAGAGTCTAACAGCTCAGAGTCTAACAGAGTCTAACAGAGTCTAACATAGACACTGAGCTGTTAGACAATCAGCTTAGTGTCTAACAGCTCAGAATCTAACAGCTCAGAGTCTAACAGAGTCTAACAGAGTCTAACAGCTCAGAATCTAACAGCCCAGAGTCTAACAGAGTCTAACAGCTCAGAGTCTAACACCTCAGAGTCTAACAGCTCAGTATCTATCATCTCAGTATCTAACAGCTCAGAGTCTAACAGCTCAGAGTCTAACAGCTCAGAGTCTCACAGCTCAGAGTCTCACAGCTCAGTATCTAAAAGCTCAGAGTCTCACAGCTCAGAGTCTCACAGCTCAGAGTCTCACAGCTCAGTATCTAAAAGCTCAGAGTCTAACAGCTCAGTGTCTAAAAGCTCAGAGTCTAACAGCTCAGTATCTAACAGCTCAGAGTCTAACAGCTCAGAGTCTAACATCTCAGTATCTAACAGCTCAGTATCTAACAGTGTAACAGCTCAGTATGTAACAGCTCAGTATCTAACAGCTCAGTATCTAACAGCTCAGAGTCTAACAGCTCAGAGTTTAACAGCTCAGTATCTAACAGCTCAGTATCTAACAGGTCAGTATCTAACAGCTCAGTATCTAACAGCTCAGAGTCTAACAGCTCAGAGTTTAACAGCTCAGTATCTAACAGAGTCTAACAGCTCAGAGTCTAACAGCTCAGTGTCTAACAGCTCAGTATCTAACAGCTCAGAGTCTAACAGCTCAGTATCTAACAGGTCAGTATCTAACAGTTCAGAGTCTAACAGCTCAGAATCTATCAGCTCAGTATCTAACAGCTCAGAGTCTAACAGCTCAGAGTCTAACAGAGTCTAACAGAGTCTAACATAGACACTGAGCTGTTAGACAATCAGCTTAGTGTCTAACAGCTCAGAATCTAACAGCTCAGAGTCTAACAGAGTCTAACAGAGTCTAACAGCTCAGAATCTAACAGCTCAGAGTCTAACAGAGTCTAACAGCTCAGAGTCTAACACCTCAGAGTCTAACAGCTCAGTATCTAACATCTCAGTATCTAACAGCTCAGAGTCTAAAAGCTCAGACTCTAACAGCTCAGTATCTAACAGGTCAGAGTCTAACAGCTCAGAGTCTAACAGAGTCTAACAGAGTCTAACAGCTCAGAGTCTAACAGTTCAGAGTCTAACAGCTCAGAGTCTATCAGCTCAGTATCTAACAGCTCAGAGTCTAACAGCTCAGAGTCTAACAGAGTCTAACAGAGTCTAACATAGACACTGAGCTGTTAGACAATCAGCTTAGTGTCTAACAGCTCAGAATCTAACAGCTCAGAGTCTAACAGAGTCTAACAGAGTCTAACAGCTCAGAATCTAACAGCTCAGAGTCTAACAGAGTCTAACAGCTCAGAGTCTAACACCTCAGAGTCTAACAGCTCAGTATCTATCATCTCAGTATCTAACAGCTCAGAGTCTAACAGCTCAGAGTCTAACAGCTCAGAGTCTCACAGCTCAGAGTCTCACAGCTCAGTATCTAAAAGCTCAGAGTCTAACAGCTCAGTATCTAACAGCTCAGAGTCTAACAGCTCAGTGTCTAACAGCTCAGTCTCACAGCTCAGAGTCTCACAGCTCAGTATCTAAAAGCTCAGAGTCTCACAGCTCAGAGTCTCACAGCTCAGAGTCTCACAGCTCAGTATCTAACAGCTCAGAGTCTAACAGCTCAGTGTCTAAAAGCTCAGAGTCTAACAGCTCAGTATCTAACAGCTCAGTATCTAACAGCTCAGAGTCTAACAGCTCAGTATCTAACAGGTCAGTATCTAACAGTT
The DNA here is from genome assembly GCF_034236695.1 of Oncorhynchus nerka. Classification (NCBI taxonomy): domain Eukaryota; kingdom Metazoa; phylum Chordata; class Actinopteri; order Salmoniformes; family Salmonidae; genus Oncorhynchus; species Oncorhynchus nerka. The sequence continues at coordinate 19,687,448 of NC_088397.1, read as the reverse complement.
CAGAGTCTAACAGCTCAGAATCTATCAGCTCAGTATCTAACAGCTCAGAGTCTAACAGCTCAGAGTCTAACAGAGTCTAACAGAGTCTAACATAGACACTGAGCTGTTAGACAATCAGCTTAGTGTCTAACAGCTCAGAATCTAACAGCTCAGAGTCTAACAGAGTCTAACAACTCAGAATCTAACAGCTCAGAGTCTAACAGAGTCTAACAGCTCAGAGTCTAACAGCTCAGTATCTAACAGTCTAACAGTCTAACAGCTCAGTATGTAACAGCTCAGTATGTAACAGCTCAGTATGTAACAGCTCAGTATCTAACAGCTCAGTATCTAACAAGGTCAGTATCTAACAGCTCAGAGTCTAACAGCTCAGAGTCTAACAGCTCAGAGTCTAACAGCTCAGAGTCTAACAGCTCAGTATCTAACAGCTCAGAGTCTCACAGCTCAGAGTCTCACAGCTCAGAGTCTCACAGCTCAGTATCTAAAAGCTCAGAGTCTAACAGCTCAGTGTCTAAAAGCTCAGAGTCTAACAGCTCAGTATCTAACAGCTCAGAGTCTAACAGCTCAGAGTCTAACATCTCAGTATCTAACAGCTCAGTATCTAACAGTGTAACAGCTCAGTATGTAACAGCTCAGTATCTAACAGCTCAGTATCTAACAGCTCAGAGTCTAACAGCTCAGAGTTTAACAGCTCAGTATCTAACAGCTCAGTATCTAACAGGTCAGTATCTAACAGCTCAGTATCTAACAGCTCAGAGTCTAACAGCTCAGAGTTTAACAGCTCAGTATCTAACAGAGTCTAACAGCTCAGAGTCTAACAGCTCAGTGTCTAACAGCTCAGTATCTAACAGCTCAGAGTCTAACAGCTCAGTATCTAACAGGTCAGTATCTAACAGTTCAGAGTCTAACAGCTCAGAATCTATCAGCTCAGTATCTAACAGCTCAGAGTCTAACAGCTCAGAGTCTAACAGAGTCTAACAGAGTCTAACATAGACACTGAGCTGTTAGACAATCAGCTTAGTGTCTAACAGCTCAGAATCTAACAGCTCAGAGTCTAACAGAGTCTAACAGAGTCTAACAGCTCAGAATCTAACAGCTCAGAGTCTAACAGAGTCTAACAGCTCAGAGTCTAACACCTCAGAGTCTAACAGCTCAGTATCTAACATCTCAGTATCTAACAGCTCAGAGTCTAAAAGCTCAGACTCTAACAGCTCAGTATCTAACAGGTCAGAGTCTAACAGCTCAGAGTCTAACAGAGTCTAACAGAGTCTAACAGCTCAGAGTCTAACAGTTCAGAGTCTAACAGCTCAGAGTCTATCAGCTCAGTATCTAACAGCTCAGAGTCTAACAGCTCAGAGTCTAACAGAGTCTAACAGAGTCTAACATAGACACTGAGCTGTTAGACAATCAGCTTAGTGTCTAACAGCTCAGAATCTAACAGCTCAGAGTCTAACAGAGTCTAACAGAGTCTAACAGCTCAGAATCTAACAGCTCAGAGTCTAACAGAGTCTAACAGCTCAGAGTCTAACACCTCAGAGTCTAACAGCTCAGTATCTATCATCTCAGTATCTAACAGCTCAGAGTCTAACAGCTCAGAGTCTAACAGCTCAGAGTCTCACAGCTCAGAGTCTCACAGCTCAGTATCTAAAAGCTCAGAGTCTAACAGCTCAGTATCTAACAGCTCAGAGTCTAACAGCTCAGTGTCTAACAGCTCAGTCTCACAGCTCAGAGTCTCACAGCTCAGTATCTAAAAGCTCAGAGTCTCACAGCTCAGAGTCTCACAGCTCAGAGTCTCACAGCTCAGTATCTAACAGCTCAGAGTCTAACAGCTCAGTGTCTAAAAGCTCAGAGTCTAACAGCTCAGTATCTAACAGCTCAGTATCTAACAGCTCAGAGTCTAACAGCTCAGTATCTAACAGGTCAGTATCTAACAGTTCAGAGTCTAACAGCTCAGAATCTATCAGCTCAGTATCTAACAGCTCAGAGTCTAACAGCTCAGAGTCTAACAGAGTCTAACAGAGTCTAACATAGACACTGAGCTGTTAGACAATCAGCTTAGTGTCTAACAGCTCAGAATCTAACAGCTCAGAGTCTAACAGAGTCTAACAGAGTCTAACAGCTCAGAATCTAACACCTCAGAGTCTAACAGAGTCTAACAGCTCAGAGTCTAACACCTCAGAGTCTAACAGCTCAGTATCTAACATCTCAGTATCTAACAGCTCAGAGTCTAAAAGCTCAGACTCTAACAGCTCAGTATCTAACAGGTCAGAGTCTAACAGCTCAGAGTCTAACAGAGTCTAACAGAGTCTAACAGCTCAGAGTCTAACAGTTCAGAGTCTAACAGCTCAGAGTCTATCAGCTCAGTATCTAACAGCTCAGAGTCTAACAGCTCAGAGTCTAACAGAGTCTAACAGAGTCTAACATAGACACTGAGCTGTTAGACAATCAGCTTAGTGTCTAACAGCTCAGAATCTAACAGCTCAGAGTCTAACAGAGTCTAACAGCTCAGAATCTAACAGCTCAGAGTCTAACAGAGTCTAACAGCTCAGAGTCTAACACCTCAGAGTCTAACAGCTCAGTATCTATCATCTCAGTATCTAACAGCTCAGAGTCTAACAGCTCAGAGTCTAACAGCTCAGAGTCTCACAGCTCAGAGTCTCACAGCTCAGTATCTAAAAGCTCAGAGTCTAACAGCTCAGTATCTAACAGCTCAGAGTCTAACAGCTCAGTGTCTAACAGCTCAGTCTCACAGCTCAGAGTCTCACAGCTCAGTATCTAAAAGCTCAGAGTCTCACAGCTCAGAGTCTCACAGCTCAGAGTCTCACAGCTCAGTATCTAAAAGCTCAGAGTCTAACAGCTCAGTGTCTAAAAGCTCAGAGTCTAACAGCTCAGTATCTAACAGCTCAGAGTCTAACAGCTCAGAGTCTAACATCTCAGTATCTAACAGCTCAGTATCTAACAGTGTAACAGCTCAGTATGTAACAGCTCAGTATCTAACAGCTCAGTATCTAACAGCTCAGAGTCTAACAGCTCAGAGTTTAACAGCTCAGTATCTAACAGCTCAGTATCTAACAGGTCAGTATCTAACAGCTCAGTATCTAACAGCTCAGAGTCTAACAGCTCAGAGTTTAACAGCTCAGTATCTAACAGAGTCTAACAGCTCAGAGTCTAACAGCTCAGTGTCTAACAGCTCAGTATCTAACAGCTCAGAGTCTAACAGCTCAGAATCTATCAGCTCAGTATCTAACAGCTCAGAGTCTAACAGCTCAGAGTCTAACAGAGTCTAACAGAGTCTAACATAGACACTGAGCTGTTAGACAATCAGCTTAGTGTCTAACAGCTCAGAATCTAACAGCTCAGAGTCTAACAGAGTCTAACAGAGTCTAACAGCTCAGAATCTAACAGCTCAGAGTCTAACAGAGTCTAACAGCTCAGAGTCTAACACCTCAGAGTCTAACAGCTCAGTATCTAACATCTCAGTATCTAACAGCTCAGAGTCTAAAAGCTCAGACTCTAACAGCTCAGTATCTAACAGGTCAGAGTCTAACAGCTCAGAGTCTAACATAGTCTAACAGAGTCTAACAGCTCAGAGTCTAACAGTTCAGAGTCTAACAGCTCAGAGTCTATCAGCTCAGTATCTAACAGCTCAGAGTCTAACAGCTCAGAGTCTAACAGAGTCTAACAGAGTCTAACATAGACACTGAGCTGTTAGACAATCAGCTTAGTGTCTAACAGCTCAGAATCTAACAGCTCAGAGTCTAACAGAGTCTAACAGAGTCTAACAGCTCAGAATCTAACAGCTCAGAGTCTAACAGAGTCTAACAGCTCAGAGTCTAACACCTCAGAGTCTAACAGCTCAGTATCTATCATCTCAGTATCTAACAGCTCAGAGTCTAACAGCTCAGAGTCTAACAGCTCAGAGTCTCACAGCTCAGAGTCTCACAGCTCAGTATCTAAAAGCTCAGAGTCTAACAGCTCAGTATCTAACAGCTCAGAGTCTAACAGCTCAGTGTCTAACAGCTCAGTCTCACAGCTCAGAGTCTCACAGCTCAGTATCTAAAAGCTCAGAGTCTCACAGCTCAGAGTCTCACAGCTCAGAGTCTCACAGCTCAGTATCTAAAAGCTCAGAGTCTAACAGCTCAGTGTCTAAAAGCTCAGAGTCTAACAGCTCAGTATCTAACAGCTCAGAGTCTCACAGCTCAGAGTCTCACAGCTCAGAGTCTCACAGCTCAGTATCTAACAGCTCAGAGTCTAACAGCTCAGTGTCTAAAAGCTCAGAGTCTAACAGCTCAGTATCTAACAGCTCAGAGTCTAACAGCTCAGAGTGTAACATCTCAGTATCTAACAGCTCAGTATCTAACAGTGTAACAGCTCAGTATGTAACAGCTCAGTATCTAACAGCTCAGTATCTAACAGCTCAGAGTCTAACAGCTCAGAGTTTAACAGCTCAGTATCTAACAGCTCAGTATCTAACAGCTCAGAGTCTAACAGCTCAGTGTCTAACAGCTCAGAGTCTAACAGCTCAGTATCTAACAGCTCAGAGTCTAACAGAGTCTAACAGAGTCTAACATATCAGTATCTAACAGCTCAGAGTCTAACAGAGTCTAACAGAGTCTAACAGCTCAGAGTCTAACAGCAACAGCTCAGAGTCAAACAGCTCAGAGTCAAACAGCTCAGTGTCTAACAGCTCAGAATCTAACAGCTCAGAGTCTAACAGCTCAGAGTCTAACAGCTCAGTATCTAACAGTCTAACAGTCTAACAGCTCAGTATGTAACAGCTCAGTATGTAACAGCTCAGTATGTAACAGCTCAGTATGTAACAGCTCAGTATCTAACAGCTCAGTATCTAACAGCTCAGTATATAACAGCTCAGAGTCTAACAGCTCAGAGTCTAACAGCTCAGAGTCTAACAGCTCAGAGTCTAACAGCTCAGAGTCTAACAGCTCAGAGTCTAACAGCTCAGAGTCTAACAGCTCAGTATCTAACAGCTCAGTATGTAACAGCTCAGTATCTAACAGCTCAGTATCTAACAAGGTCAGTATCTAACAGCTCAGAGTCTAACAGAGTCTAACAGAGTCTAACAGCTCAGAGTCTAACAGCTCAGTATCTAACAGCTCAGAGTCTAACAGAGTCTAACAGCTCAGAATCTAACAGCTCAGAGTCTAACAGAGTCTAACAGCTCAGAGTCTAACAGCTCAGAGTCTAACAGCTCAGAGTCTAACAGTGTCTAACAGCTCAGAGCCTAACAGAGTCTAACAGCTCAGAGTCTAACAGCTCAGAGTCTAACAGAGTATAACAGGTCAGTATCTAACAGCTCAGTATATAACAGAGTCTAACAGCTCAGTATCTAACAGATCATTATCTAACAGCTCAGAGTCTAACAGCTCAGAGTCTAACAGCTCAGAGTCTATCAGCTCAGTATCTAACAGCTCAGAGTCTAACAGAGTCTAACAGCTCAGAGTCTAACAGCTCAGAGTCTAACAGCTCAGAGTCTAACAGCTCAGAGTCTAACAGTGTCTAACAGCTCAGAGCCTAACAGAGTCTAACAGCTCAGAGTCTAACAGCTCAGAGTCTAACAGAGTATAACAGGTCAGTATCTAACAGCTCAGTATATAACAGAGTCTAACAGCTCAGTATCTAACAGATCATTATCTAACAGCTCAGTGTCTAACAGCTCAGTATCTAACAGAGTCTAACAGGTCAGTATCTAACAGATCAGTATCTAACAGCTCAGAGTCTAACAGCTCCCTCCATACTGCCTGGGTATATTTATCCCTCCAGTGGCTCTTGCCAAGGGATTTTGGATCACTCCGGAGCGAGCATATAACTAAAAGCCCTGAAAATCCCCCAGAATGTTCTAGTCACCCCAATTACAAATCTCCTCACTATCGTAGTCCTCAAAGGCCTAAGATGTTGAAGTGTTTGGGTTTTAAGTTGGGAAGAAGAGACGATCTCCCTGAAAACAGTGATATGTCACATACAGATGTAGCGGGAAATACATACATGCATGTATATAGTGTGTGTGTGTGTGTGTGTGTGTGTGTGTGTGTGTGTGTGTGTGTGTGTGTGTGTGTGTGTGTGTGTGTGTGTGTGTGTGTGTGTGTTTACATTATTCTGCATCCATTTGCAACAGTTAACAAACTGAATACATAAAAAATATTAACCAAATATGTTTTCATAACTTAAGGGGACTTGAACAAGTGTATGATGTTTTTCTGTCAGATTGACAGAAGTGCAACATTAGCTGAGCTGTGCTCAGTGCGGGGTTTGCATTAGGAGAGAGCTGTACTCTGTGGGGGTCTGCATTAGGAGAGAGCTGTACTCTGTGGGGGTTTGCATTAGGAGAGAGCTGTACTCTGTGGGGGGTCAGCATTAGGAGAGAGCTGTACTTAGTGCGGGGTCTGCATTAGGAGAGAGCTGTACTCTGTGGGGGTCTGCATTAGGAGAGAGCTGTACTCTGAGGGGGCTCTGCATTAGGAGAGAGCTGTACTCTGTGGGGGTCTGCATTAGAAGAGAGCTGTACTCTGTGGGGGGTCTGCATTAGGAGAGAGCTGTACTCTGTGGGGTGTCTGCATTAGGAGAGAGCTGTACTCTGTGGGGGGTCTGCATTAAGAGAGAGCTGTACTCTGTGGGGGGTCTGCATTAGGAAAGAGCTGTACTCTGTGCGGCTTCTGCATTAGGAGAGAGCTGTACTCTGTGCGGCGTCTGCATTAGGGAGAGCTGTACTCTGTGCGGCGTCTGCATTAGGAGAGAGCTGTACTCTGTGGGGCGTCTGCATTAGGAGAGAGCTGTACTCGGTGGGGGGTCTGCATTAGGAGAGAGCTGTACTCTGTGGGGGTCTGCATTAGGAGAGAGCTGTACTCTGTGGGGGGGGGGTCTGCATTAGGAGAGAGCTGTACTCTTTGGGGGCTCTGCATTAGGAGAGAGCTGTACTCTGTGGGGGGTCTGCATTAAGAGAGAGCTGTACTCTGTGGGGGTCTGCATTAGGAAAGAGCTGTACTCTGTGCGGCTTCTGCATTAGGAGAGAGCTGTACTCTGTGCGGCGTCTGCATTAGGGAGAGCTGTACTCTGTGCGGCGTCTGCATTAGGAGAGAGCTGTACTCTGTGCGGCGTCTGCATTAGGCGAGAGCTGTACTCTGTGGGGGGTCTGCATTAGGAGAGAGCTGTACTCTGTGGGGGGTCTACATTAGGAGAGAGCTGTACTCTGTGGGGGTCTGCATTAGGTGAGAGCTGTACACTGTGGGGGTCTGCATCAGGAGAGAGCTGTACTCTGTGGGGGGTCTGCATTAGGAGAGAGCTGTACTCTGTGGGGGGTGTGCATTAGGAGAGAGCTGGACTCTGTGGGGGCTCTACATTAGGAGAGAGCTGTACTCTGTGGGGGGTCTGCTTTAGGAGAAAGCTGTACTCTGTGGGAGGTCTGCATTAGGAGAGAGCTGTACTCTGTGGGGGGTCTGCATTAACAGAGAGCTGTACTCTGTGGGGGTCTGCATTAGGGAGAGAGCTGTACTCTGTGGGAGTCTACATTAGGAGAGAGCTGTGCTCTGTGGGGGTCTGCATTAGGAGAGAGCTGTACTCTGTGGGGGATCTACATTAGGAGAGAGCTGTACTCTGTGCAGCGTCTGCATTAGGAGAGAGCTTTACTCTGTGCGGCGTCTGCATTAGGAGAGAGCTGTACTCTGTGGGGCGTCTGCATTAGGAGAGAGCTGTACTCGGTGGGGGTCTGCATTAGGAGAGAGCTGTACTCTGTGGGGGTCTGCATTAGGAGAGAGCTGTACTCTGTGGGGGGTCTGCATTAGGAGAGAGCTGTACTCTTTGGGGGCTCTGCATTAGGAGAGAGCTGTACTCTGTGGGGGTCTGCATTAAGAGAGAGCTGTACTCTGTGGGGGGTCTGCATTAGGAGAAAGCTGTACTCTGTGGGAGGTCTGCATTAGGAGAGAGCTGTACTCTGTGGGGGGGGGTCTGCATTAACAGAGAGCTGTACTCTGTGGGGGGTCTGCATTAGGAGAGAGCTGTACTCTGTGGGAGTCTACATTAGGAGAGAGCTGTGCTCTGTGGGGGTCTGCATTAGGAGAGAGCTGTACTCTGTGGGGGATCTACATTAGGAGAGAGCTGTACTCTGTGCAGCGTCTGCATTAGGAGAGAGCTTTACTCTGTGCGGCGTCTGCATTAGGAGAGAGCTGTACTCTGTGGGGCGTCTGCATTAGGAGAGAGCTGTACTCGGTGGGGGGTCTGCATTAGGAGAGAGCTGTACTCTGTGGGGGTCTGCATTAGGAGAGAGCTGTACTCTGTGGGGGGGTCTGCATTAGGAGAGAGCTGTACTCTTTGGGGGCTCTGCATTAGGAGAGAGCTGTACTCTGTGGGGGTCTGCATTAAGAGAGAGCTGTACTCTGTGGGGGTCTGCATTATGAAAGAGCTGTACTCTGTGCGGCTTCTGCATTAGGAGAGAGCTGTACTCTGTGCGGCGTCAGCATTAGGGAGAGCTGTACTCTGTGCGGCGTCTGCATTAGGAGAGAGCTGTACTCTGTGGGGGTCTGCATTAGGAGAGAGCTGTACTCTGTGGGGGTCTACATTAGGAGAGAGCTGTACTCTGTGGGGGTCTGCATTAGGTGAGAGCTGTACACTGTGGGGGGTCTGCATCAGGAGAGAGCTGTACTCTGTGGGGGTCTGCATTAGGAGAGAGCTGTACTCTGTGGGGGTGTGCATTAGGAGAGAGCTGGACTCTGTGGGGGCTCTACATTAGGATAGAGCTGTACTCTGTGGGGGGTCTGCTTTAGGAGAAAGCTGTACTCTGTGGGAGGTCTGCATTAGGAGAGAGCTGTACTCTGTGGGGGGGGGTCTGCATTAACAGAGAGCTGTACTCTGTGGGGGGTCTGCATTAGGAGAGAGCTGTACTCTGTGGGAGTCTACATTAGGAGAGAGCTGTGCTCTGTGGGGGTCTGCATTAGGAGAGAGCTGTACTCTGTGGGGGATCTACATTAGGAGAGAGGTGTACTCTGTGCAGCGTCTGCATTAGGAGAGAGCTTTACTCTGTGCGGCGTCTGCATTAGGAGAGAGCTGTACTCTGTGGGGCGTCTGCATTAGGAGAGAGCTGTACTCGGTGGGGGGTCTGCATTAGGAGAGAGCTGTACTCTGTGGGGTCTGCATTAGGAGAGAGCTGTACTCTGTGGGGGGTCTGCATTAGGAGAGAGCTGTACTCTTTGGAGGGCTCTGCATTAGGAGAGAGCTGTACTCTGTGGGGGCTCTGCATTAAGAGAGAGCTGTACTCTGTGGGGGGTCTGCATTAGGAAAGAGCTGTACTCTGTGCGGCTTCTGCATTAGGAGAGAGCTGTACTCTGTGTGGCGTCTGCATTAGGGAGAGCTGTACTCTGTGCGGCGTCTGCATTAGGAGAGAGCTGTACTCTGTGCGGCGTCTGCATTAGGAGAGAGCTGTACTCTGTGGGGGGTCTGCATTAGGAGAGAGCTGTACTCTGTGGGGGGTCTACATTAGGAGAGAGCTGTACTCTGTGGGGGGTCTGCATTCGGTGAGAGCTGTACACTGTGGGGAGTCTGCATCAGGAGAGAGCTGTACTCTGTGGGGGTCTGCATTAGGAGAGAGCTGTACTCTGTGGGGGTGTGCATTAGGAGAGAGCTGGACTCTGTGGGGGCTCTACATTAGGAGAGAGCTGTACTCTGTGGGGAGTCTGCATTAGGATAGAGCTGTACTCTGTGGGGGGTCTGCATTAGGAGAGAGCTGTACTCTGTGGGAGGTCTGCATTAGGAGAGAGCTGTACTCTGTGGGGGGTCTGCATTAACAGAGAGCTGTACTCTGTGGGGGGTCTGCATTAGGAGAGAGCTGTACTCTGTGGGAGTCTACATTAGGAGAGAGCTGTGCTCTGTGGGGGTCTGCATTAGGAGAGAGCTGTACTCTGTGGGGGATCTACATTAGGAGAGAGCTGTACTCTGTGGGGAGTCTGCATTAGGATAGAGCTATACTCTGTGGGGGGTCTGCATTAGGAGAGAGCTGTACTCTGTGGGAGGTCTGCATTAGGAGAGAGCTGTAATCTGTGGGGGGTCTGCATTAGGAGAGAGCTGTACTCTGTGGGGGGTCTGCATTAGGAGAGAGCTGTACTCTGTGGGAGTCTACATTAGGAGAGAGCTGTACTCTGTGGGGGTCTGCATTAGGAGAGAGCTGTACTTTGTGGGGGTCTGCATTAGGAGAGAGCTGTACTCTGTGGGGGTATGCATTAGGAGAGAGCTGTACTCTGTGCGGCGTCTGCATTAGGAGAGAGCTTTACTCTGTGCGGCGTCTGCATTAGGAGAGAGCTGTACTCTGTGGGGCGTCTGCATTAGGAGAGAGCTGTACTCGGTGGGGGGTCTGCATTAGGAGAGAGCTGTACTCTGTGGGGGTCTGCATTAGAAGAGAGCTGTACTCTGTGGGGGTCTGCATTAGGAGAGAGCTGTACTCTGTGGGGGTCTGCATTAGGAGAGAGCTGTACTCTGTGGGGGTCTGCATTCGGAGAGAGCTGTACTCTGTGGGGGGTCTGCATTAGAAGAGAGCTGTACTCTGTGGGGGGTCTGCATTAGGAGAGAGCTGTACTCTGTGGGGGGTCTGCATTAGGAGAGAGCTGTACTCTGTGTGGGGTCTGCATTCGGAGAGAGCTGTACTCTGTGGGGGGTCTGCATTAGGAGAGAGCTGGACTCTGTGGGGGCTCTACATTAGGAGAGAGCTGTACTCTGTAACCTCTTTGGTCCACAGGACTCCTCACCAAACCTTTTTGCTTAAATGTTGTTTTAGAGAAATGTCCCTCACCGCAGGGTCTCTATACATTCTATAGAACCACAACACTGTCACCCAGCATTATCATGTGCATTCCAGGTGTTTTTAAAACACTATTGCAAAGCACTTCATACCTGTAGTGGTTACATTCATTTTACATACAGTATACACATGTAGGGTTTCAATTTGACCAGTTTCTCACAGCAGGAAAATACATTATAATTAATAGATATTTTTGTAGGGGTTAATTAAACATATTGTGTGTAAATCAAGTCTGAAATGTTAAATAGGAAATTACAAACTTTTTAAACAATGTTGTGCCATTTCCTGCTGTGCTTTTGACTAGTAAAGAGTTAGCTAAGTAAGTAGGCTATATTCTCTCTCTGGTCAAAAACATGTATCCATGTAATGTAGCGTTAGGATGTCTTAGTGACATGGGAAAGTAAATGTGACAGTTTTACCAGTGACCTTTTTTAATAAACATGACATAAAGAAATACATTAATTGGGCATGTCAACTTTGATGGCAGAAGAAATCCCCCCCCCCACCCTAATATTTCTAAAAGCTGTTTGTTACCCATCCTCTGTCTGAATGGCCCTGCTAACTGTTCTTTAATCGACTGGTGTCCACGTGAACTGTGGGGTGGGGTGAGGTCTCGTGGGAGAAAGAGAGGGGGAAGTGGGGGTATGAGGGGCGGACACTGCTCCCAGGGGGGTTCCTAACTTGGGTGGCCATTTTTAGGGGGGGGGGGGCAGTTGGAATTCTGTGAATCTCTCGTGGGTAGGCAAGTCCATGAATACCAGTGCCACTACATTGTTGCGACTTGTATTGACTTAAAGAGAGCCAAACAATTCCCTTTTCAGAGTACACCTCATTGTCCTCCCACAGCGCTGGCTATGAATATTATCAATCCCTTAAATATTACCCTCTTTGTATCCGACGGCAATGGAGAGGTAGATGGCCATAAGAAAGTATAAATTAAATCTCTGTGGGCCTTTGTGAAGCAATAGAGAGAAGGGTGAGAGTGGGACTGGGCGGCTATTGAATGGGAGTGAATGATAGGGGCGTTTTGGGAAAATTACCCATCAGGCAACACAGTATCATCAACACAATTCCACTGGGGCCGGGTTGCCAGGTTTGGAAGATTGACACTGTGTGGCAGTGGTGGCCAACAGGGGCCGAGCGACTACGTCTCCTCTCACACGCAGGCAGCAGGCAGCTTGGGAAAATGAAGATGTTCATTAAAACAGGAAGGATTAGTCTTGGCTTAAATCATTATTATGGTAATACACGGGCTGGGAGGACAGATAAATGGAGACTCACCTTATCAAAACAAACAGCTTTAAGTGCAGGTCCTTCTGTGGGAAAGGAGGAACCTCCAGACTGCAGCCTTGTTGTTTTCTAGTCTTTTCCTCCCCAACACAACACGGCTCAGGGAGGAAGGGAGAACGACGGATGTTGTTTTCTAGTCTTTTCCTCCCCAACACAACACGGCTCAGGGAGGAAGGGAGAACGACGGATGTTGTTTTCATATTAATGTATTTTCTTTCTGTCTAGAATGACTTTTTCTCTCCTCTCTGTCTGTTTTAAAACAGGGTGTTGTGTTCTAGGGAAGCTCCTCTTCATCTCAATGGGATTTTCTGGTTACGTAAAGGTTAACTAAAATAAAACGGTAATTGCGTAACAATTATTTAGTAATTACTTTTTGGTTTCTTGGTGATCACTATGTGGTACAAGGTAGTTACCAAACATATTGAATTTCTTGCGAGATATACCAGGTTAACTCCAGATGAAATAAGATTTACAAAACAAATCCTTCCAGATAAAATATATTTAATCTGTTTAGTTATCCATCGCTAAATCCAGGCATCTAAAGTTTGTAATTTCCACTTTAAAATGTCAGACTTGATTTTCCCTTATGAAAAATGTATCAACCCTTACAAAAAAAAAAGTCCATTAATTATAATCCACATAATAATTCACATTTCCTGTGGCTGTAGGATTATTTTCCCGCTGTAGCAAAGTGGCTCAAATGAAGATCCTACATCCATAGTTATACTGGAATGGTCACTCAACGCAGTTGTCACTCCGATTCACTTAGGGAAGATTATCAAGAGGATGGAAGAAGTGTACTGGAGCAGAGTGAAAACCATGTGTCTGAACATTGTGTAGGTGTTGTATCCATCCAAGGCCTCTGGCATAAAGACGCACCCCTTCTCACATCAGCCTCCATAAAGCCTGCTGTTAGCAGAGGAGAGTGTGTGCACTCAGCTTTTGTGTTCCATGACGTTTTCTGTTCTTTCCCCTGCGAGGTAGATGCATGGACTGTTGGGCTACTGCTGCGATGTTGTCTCCTACCTTAGAGTCTTAGACCGTGTCTTAGCCACACACACACACACACACACACACAAACACACACATTTCGTGTGCCTGAGCAGTGACAGAGAGATAACTTCCAACTTTGTTTTGACAATTTTGATTAAGCAGCGGAACGGAACACCTGTACAGCAGTGGGAACAATACACCGGGCCTTTAGAGAGATTGATTTTCTCCATTAAAAAGGGCCCTTTGTCTAAAACCCAGGGCTGCTTTGTTATGCTAAAGAGAGATGGAAGATTCCCAATTCAATTTCACCTGAGCGCTGGTCAGCTATACGCTCCTCTTTTGTCCCGTCCCTCGAGCACGGTTCCTGTCTTTTAAACCGCAATTTAGCTGCCGTGGTGGACAGAGGGGAAATTGACAGGCGGAAGAGGGGTACTGTCCCTCTCTCTTTCTCTCTCTGTCTGTCTGTCTGTCTCCCATCATGATGGAAACATTATGGCCGCCATTCAGCCTACGTAGAGAGAGAGACGTGACATAGTCAGATCCAACACCCCCAACAGACAGATTACTGAACTAATAACATTTACTACAGGGAGAAAACAAACTCTGTTAACTCTGTGATGAGTGAACCCCTTTTCAGGTGTGACAGTTTCACCCAGCCATAGAGTCCTGATGTTCCTCATAGCCTCAGCCTCACAATGGCAATTAAATAGCAATCTCACAGAGTGGTCATATCTGACTGGACTTTCCAATCAAAAAGTGCAGCTCTACGTCTACCTGACAATCTACATTGATGAGGTTTGAGAGTGAAGATAAAAAAAAGAAATCTTCTGGGTTTGAACTTTTTCAAGCTGCTTTGCTGTGAATGGTGGGTTACGTTGGGTATTGTGTGTTTGCTGTAGTGGCAGTGCTTGCTGGTGATGCTATTGAGCATGGCAGATCATGTATGGCTTGACCTTAGACTGGACACGCATAACCTAAAAGATGCACACACACACACACACACACACACACACACACACACACACACACACACACACACACACACACACACACACACACACACACACACACACACACACACACACACACACACACATAAATATGATTCAACATATCCCAGCCTCTTGCTAGACCGTCATTGTAAGTAAGAATGGGTTCTTCTTTGACTTGCCTGGTTAAATAAAGATATACACTACATTACCAAAAGTATGTGGACACCTGCTTGTCGAACAGCTCATTCCAAAATCATGGACATTAATTTGAGTTGGTCCCCCCATTGCTGCTATAACAGCCTACAACTCTTCTGGGAAGGCTTTCCACTAGATGACGGAGCATTGCAGCAGGGACTTGATTCCATTCATCCACAAGAGCATTAGTGAGGTCGGGCACTGATGTTGTGCTGTTAGGCCTGGATCGCAGTCGGCGTGCCAATTCATCCCAAAGGTGTTTGATTGGGTTAAGGTCAGGGCTCTGTGCAGGCCAGTCAAGTTCATTCACACCGATCTTGACAAGCCATTTATGTACGGACCTCGATTTGTACACGGGGGCATTATCATGCTGAAACAGTAAAGGGTCTTCCCCAAACTGTTACCACAAAGTTGGAAGCACAGAATTATCTACAATGTCATTGTATGCTGTAGCGTTAAGATCTCCCTTCACTGGAACTAAGGGGCCTAGCCCGAACCATGAAAAAATGATTGATCCCTCTAGAGAACGAGTTTCCACTACTCCAATGGCAGTGAGCTTTACACCCCTCCAGCCAACGCTTGGCATTGCGCATGGTGATCTTAGGCTTATGTGCGGATACTCGGTCATGGAAACCCATTTCATAAAGCTCCAGACGAACAGTTATTGTGCTGACGTTGCTTCCAGAGGCAGTTTGGAACTCGATAGAGAGTGTTGCTTCCCGAGGACAGAGGATTTTTGCACTCTACACACTTCAGCGCGTTGAAAGTCACTGAGCTCTTTAGTAAGGCAATTCTACTGCCAATGTTTGTCTATGGAGATGGCTGTGTGCTCGATGTTATACACCTGTCAGCAACGGGTGTGGCTGAAATAGCCAAATCTACTCATTTGAAGGAGTGTCCACATATATGTACTACCGTTCAAAAATTTGGGGTCGCTTAGAAATGTCCTTGTTTTTTAAAGAAAAGCTCATTTTTTGTCCATTAAAATAACATAAAATAGATCAGAAATACAGTGTAGACATTGTTAGTGTTGTAAATGACTATTGTAGCTGGAAACGGCAGATTTTTCATGGAATATCTACATAGGTGTACAGAGGCCCATTATCATCAACCATCATTCCTGTGTTCAAATCAAATGACATTTTATTGGTCACGTACACATGGTTAGCAGATGTTAATGCGAGTGTAGCAAAATTCTTGTGCTTCTAGTTTCGACTATGCAGTAATATCTAACAAGTAATCTTACAAATTCACAACAACTACCTTATGCTTTTCAACCGTTCGCTGCCTGCACCCGCACGCCCGACTAGCATCACCACCTTGGATGGTTCCGACCTAGAATATGTGGACATCTATAAGTACCTAGGTGTCTTGCGAGACTGTAAACTCCCCTTCCAGACTCATATCAAACATCTCCAATCTAAAATCAAATCTAGAGTCGGCTTTCTATTCCGCAACAAAGCCTCCTTCACTCACGCCGCCAAACTTACCCTAGTAAAACTGACTATCCTACCGATCCTCGACTTCGGCAAACCACTGCGACCTGTATGCTCTAGTCGGCTGGCCCTCGCTACATATTCGTCGCCAGACTCACTGGCTCCAGGTCATCTACAAGTCCATGCTAGGTAAAGCTCCGCCTTACAGTTCACTGGTCACGATGGCAACACCCACCAGTAGCACGCGCTCCAGCAGGTGTATCTCACTGATCATCCCTAAAGCAAACACCTCATTTGGCCGCCTTTCCTTCCAGTTCTCTGCTGCCTGTGACTGGAACGAATTGCAAAAATCGCTGAAGTTGGAGACTTTTATCTCCCTCACCAACTTCAAACATCTGCTATCTGAGCAGCTAACCGATTGCTGCAGCTGTACATAGTCCATCGGTAAATAGCCCACCCAATTTAACTACCTCATCCCCATACTGTTTATATTTATTTACTTTTCTGCTCTTTTGCACACCAGTGTTAGTGATGGCTGTTTAACAGTCTAATGGCCTTGAGATAGAAGCTGTTTTCAGTCTCTCGGTTCCAGCTTTGATGCACCTGTACTGACCTCGCCTTCTGGATGATAGAGGGGTGAACAGGCAGTGGCTCGTTAAGCAGACCGCACTACCCTCTGGAGAGCCTTACGGCTCCCTCTGCTGTTTCCTGTAGTCCAGGATCATCTCCTTTGTTTTGTTGACGTTGAGTGAGAGGTTATTTTCCTGACACCACACTCGGAGGGCCAACACCTCCTCCTGTAGGCCGTCTCATCGTTGTTGGTAATCAAGCCTACCACTGTAGTGTCGTCAAACTTGATGATTGAGTTGGAAGCGTGCATGGCCACGCAGTCATGGGTGAATAGGGAGCACAGGAGAGGGCTGAGAACGCACCCTTGTGGGGCCCCAGTGTTGAGGATCAGCGGCGTGGAGATGTTGTTTCCTAACTTCACCACCTGGGGGCGGCCCTTCAGAAAGTCCAGGACCCAGTTGCACAGGGTGGGGTCGACACCCAGGGTCTCGAGCTTAATGACGAGTTTGGAGCGGTGTCTATGGTGTTAAATGCTGAGCTGTAGTCAATGAACAGCATTCTTACATAGGTATTCCCGTTAACACAACGTGCCATTGGAACACATGAGTGATGGTTGCTGATAATGGGCCTCTGTACGCCTATGTAGATATTCCATTCAAAATCAGCCATTTCCAGCTACAATAGTCATTTACATCATTAACAATGTCTACACTGTATTTCTGATCAATTTGATATTATTTTAATGGACAACAAAAAAAAAGTACTTTTCATTAAAAAACAAGGACGAGGTCTTAGAGACCCCAAACTTTTGAACTGTAGTGTAGGGACCATACAGGTACCCTACTGCCTTTGCCTTATACAAAATGAAGACTATGTAGAGTGAGAGAGAATCTCAAGGACCTTAGCCAATCTTTCCAGCTATCACTTCAAAACAGAGCCGTGTTGTTGTAATGCACGTAGTTTCTCCCCATCATTTCACTGTTTCTCTCTCTCTCTCTTTCTCTCTCATCAGCATGATCCCTCACTCTCTCTGTCTGCCAAGTATTAGTATTCTGCTTGTCTCTGCACCCAGAGAGAATTAAGGAACAGCAAGAGGAGAATTTGAACAGCTTCCATAAAGTCTTCAAACTCTTTCGGAATCAGGAGAAAAAAGAGAGAAGGAATTAAAAGGAGGGAGGCGGAGGAAGAAAAATAAATAGTCATATCATCAGAAATGTTTATAAAAGTGTTGGATGAGAGGAAGGAGGAGAGGTTTCTGTGATTATGGTTTTAAGGGATTTGATCATCCTAATCGTTGCCTAGGGTGACAGCGTTGTTGGATTCACACTAAGGAAAGACTGGGAACCGGACCAGAGAAAGCCTGCTCCGGAGTGGAGTGGAGTGGAGTGGAGACAGACAAAACACACAGTGACTCCTTGGCCTCCCAGCGATTAATTAATTAGGGAGGAGCAGAGAGGATGAGTATAGAGGAATGGGAAGGAGAAGAACAGAGGAGAATTGGGGAGTGGAAGACGAGTTGAGAGCAGGGTTGGGGTTAATTCAACAAATGTAATTCTTATTAATTTCCATTTCCCTGTAAATTCCATTGAATTCAATTCAAATTTCAGGTCAGTCTTTGAATTCAGGGATAATTCAATTCCTCTAAATTCCAATGTTAGGTAAATTCCAAGAATTTAATTCCCAATTCAATTGTATCCCCAATAAATCCCCTCAGGCTTTCAGGCTGATCATGCCAATGTTCAAACAGCCAACAGATGTAGGATCTTAATTTGATCAGTCTTTTGTTGCTGAGGTTTTTCCTACGTAGCAGGAAATGCAAATTTGTGGTGTATTCTAGGTTTAAAAAGGCTTCTAAAGTTAGTATTTTCCACTTTAAAATGTTAGACTTGATTTTCCCTAATGGAAAATGCATCAACCAAAAAAATGTCCATTCATTTTAATCCACATAATCATTCACATTTCCAGTTGCTGCAGGATTATTTTCCTGCTGTAGCAAACTGTCAAATTAAGATCCTACATCTGTAGTTATACTGGAAATGTAAAAAGTTCAAATGATTTAAAACAAATCCTGCAGTACATTTTATACTAACTGCATTCATTCCAAATGTGCAGATATTGAATTTACAATTCCAATTAATTTCCAATTCAAACAGTCCAAACAGTCTAATTTGAATTCCATAACTTTAATTCAGCGTAAATTCTCCACTTCATGAGTGAATCATGAAAAAAAAAATCTAATTAGATTGGAATTGACCTGAACCCTGGTTGAGATACAAATCAGTGCACACATATAAGTGCTGCAAACGTAAATTTGCATAATGTCCATAAGAACATTAAGAATATCCATACTGATGTCCCCATAAGTGTTAAAAAAATGTAATAAATGAGACCGTTATTTAGAGGGCAATGCTACAAGTCAGTGAGTCAATTGGGATCCTGTGTGTCCAGGGCTACAGCCCAGAGGGAGTGGTGACCAGAGCAGCCTGGCTGCAGAACTGCTCTGTTCAAACGTTGGTGACAATGGTGACAAAAGCCTGGCCCTGGGTGACACTAGGGAAACCCCATTTACTCTTTGGGAGCTCTGTGTTTGTGTGTGGCTTCGATATCACACATGTTTAACCGTGTTCGTACCTGTAATGGACAAAATAGCAGATCACTTTATACAGTAGTAGGCCTAAATACTGCCCCAGCCTTATGAACAAATTGAGTACTATTTTCCTGCAATTAATAGAACGGAACAAATCCAATAACTGGTCCAGGTCATTTAAAGGTTGTGGAACTGACATTCTGCTGGGGGAAGAAACAACAACAACTAGTCATTATTCTCCATTCAAGGGTTAGCATTACCGGGTATTTCTCCAACGGAGCTTTTCTCAGTTTCCATTTAGCAACAAATTGACTGACAAATCCAGCAACAATGTGGATGGCGAACCCTGGAATCCCTCCCTGGGTTTGTCGGTCACCAACATGATCTGGGTGCTGTTTACCTCAGAGATGGGCTGCTTTATCCCTCTACAGTTACAGTATCTAATCTGGATAGAAACAAAACTAGCGCTAACGATAACTAGCACAGCGCTAACACTAGCCCGGTTCTTCTGCATGTGACATGCCCACTAATAGGATTTAATAGGGTCCATTTGCATGTCAGGGTCTTTGATTTTCTGAAGGAAAGAATGAAAGAAAAAGAAAGGAGGGAGGAAGGAGGGAGGAGAAAAGGGGAGGAGGGGGAATTAAACACTAAATACACACTGCAGCAGCAATTGGTTTCAAGAAGACAGTTTTCTGACAATCGTTGAAGCCCAATTATATTGGACTGGCTGTGTCTTTACTGAGTGGTATGCTACACCGAGCCTCCATTTTGAACAACAAATGTCTCTCATGCCAACCTTGTCAACTCTCGTATCCCACACATCTGTCTCCTTCAGAGAAGTGGAGCTTCTTCCTTTTGTGCTCAAGCTCTCGTTCGGTACGAAAGTTCTGAAATCCATACTCATATACTGTCTCACTTTGACAGTAACAGGTAGGCTATTAATCAGATGAAAGCACGGCTCGGCAGCGCAGTAAAGATACTGCCACTTTAATGTGCCTTATTCTAATAACCACTCTGGGACATATACCTGAATCAATCATCTCTACTTTGAGAGTCTACTGAGTCTCTCCTGAGCTTTTGAATGGTTTTCTACTGTCTGTATTAACTGTTCAAACAGTGTAGGGTGTCTGTGTGTGTTTGTAGAGCGAGGATGACGTGACAGTCAGTCAGTGTAGGTGGATCTCATATTACTGTGTACCGTGAAAGGAACAAGTCTATGTCTCTTCCCAAACCACATCCTATTCCCTATATAGTACACTACTTTTGACCAGGACCCATAGTGATGCAATGTTCAATTCATACGCCTTGGTAGTTAATTGTCTGGTTGACAAGGCCAGTCTGGAGAGCCTGGTAAAGTGTTTTTTTTTTTACTGCACATTGACATTACTAGATACAGAGTACTCTATGAGTACTCAGAGTACTCATTGTTAGGCAGCATCTAAGATATTGGTCAACATATGCACTTGATTTATCTTCAGCTCAGCAATTTTGGGGCTGTTTCATTTATTTAATCGTGGAAAAATAAACCAATTACAGCCCAAGTATTTGACATGTATTTGTTTGACCCAGCTCTGCAATACAATGTAAGTCCCAGTTGACTTAGTGTCTAGTCAACCAACAGTCGCCTAGTGAGGTATGTATCAGATTCTTTTTGGTCCTTTTTAAGAAGTTAACAAGCTAGCAAGAGTGGTTTTGTAAAAGCTATATATTTACACACTGAGTTTTTTATTGTGACAGTAATATCTAGCACTCTTCTTCTCTATTCACTGTAGGAGTGACTTTGAAATGCGCCTCCCAAGCTTATCTGAACTCACAACTAGGAGGAGAAAAAGTACAATTGTCTCCACATTCGTTTGAAGACCATTTCTCAGGCAACCATGAATGATTTAAAATACAACACTATAAGAAATGCCTAATGAATTAATAAGTGTGCAGAGAAATGCCATTCACTCTGATTTCAAAATTTAGCATAAAGCTATCCATTACCATCGTATATTTTTTTAGAGTTTGCGTTATTAATTTCATATTCTGATTTTAATTGGTTTTAATTTTCAATTAATAATCATATTAAAAGAATAATCAGTTCACTGTGTGTGTGCGGGCTTACTGAACCGGAGTAGCTCAAATCAAGAAGTTGATGAAAGTTGAACAAACAAATCTATACACTATTGTCATCTTTGTGTGTGTGTGCGTGCGCATTCGTTCATGCTTACGTGTGTGTGTGTGTGTGTGTGTGTGTGTGTAGGCCCTCTCAGGTCAGGGCTGTGGGCAGGCAGTCATGCTTTGAGGTGGTGGTGGGCTGCCCATCTCCTCGGGGGGTTCTATCTCTGTGTGGATGATTAGATGGCTTGGGTCGGATTCCTGATTCCTGAGCCAGAGCCAAACTCTCCTACAGCCCAGAGGGATGGAGAGAGACTGGAAGAGAGAGAGAGAGAGAGAGAGAGAGAGGGAGCGATAGTGAGAGGGACAGAGAGAGAAGCTATAGCTCTATAGCTGTACCAGTAATCCCTCTGCTCTCTCAGGCTCAGTCCCCGGCCTGGGAGCCGCTGTTTATTGGCGTGTAATGGGATCAGGATGTGGCGTAGTCAATATCAGAGCAAACATCGGCGAGTAAAGTGGCTGATCCGGGAGGAGATGAGAGGACTAATCCCTCTACAGCCCTGAGGAGATGCTCTCCCTCTCCTCCTCTCTCCTCTTCTCCATGGCTTTATTATCCCCCGAGTGGCTTACTCTACAGGCAAACACAGGGAGCCGTGGCCGAGTGGGA
Organism: Oncorhynchus nerka; assembly: GCF_034236695.1. Lineage (NCBI taxonomy): Eukaryota > Metazoa > Chordata > Actinopteri > Salmoniformes > Salmonidae > Oncorhynchus > Oncorhynchus nerka. The sequence continues at coordinate 19,665,820 of NC_088397.1, read as the reverse complement.
TGAGGAGAGGGGGGCACAGGCTGCTAAATATACTGTGTGTGTGTGTGTGTGTGTGTGTGTGTGTGTGTGTGTGTGTGTGTGTGTGTGTGTGTGTGTGTGTGTGTGTGTGTGTGTGTGTGTGTGTGTGTGTGTGTGTGTGTGTGTGTGTGTGTGTGTGTGTGTGTGTGTGTGTGCGCCGTGGAAGATGCTTTAGATTTATCTGTTTAGTTGCCGAGAGATTAAACTTGATAATCCCCTTCCTAAACCAAGACCCCCCCAACCCCCCCACCCACCCACCCACTGGCGTCTCCTTTGGAATGACTGGAAGTGGCTGGATGTTTGAAATATAAGAAGCTCCACTCATTTTTGTCTTCTGCCATTGTGCTTCGGTGATCAGAAAGAGAATTGACACCCTTCGTATTGTCATCATCATCAATCTCAAAACTCAAATCTTTTCTTATCATTCTGCTGTCATGCCCCCAAGGAGTGAAGTAATTGATTGGTGGGATTACTGTGGTAACATTTAATTTATTGTGTTTTTAATGCATGTATCTTTTCCTATCATCTTGTTGGTGGTAGGTGACGATAAAATGAATATACTGTAGGAGTTGATAGGAGAGCTCTTAGTGTTTGTCCTTCAGTTGATTGACTGTCAGTGCCTTTCAGTACTCCGAAAACAAGTTCAATGTTGTCTGTAAGAAAAGGTGTGAACTATAATTGAAGGTCATTGAAAGCTAGATACCTAGGAACTCAGACAGCCATCTGAAAATTGCTGTTGATACTTTGAGAAGGAAGTATATCACTCCGACTATAAGTCAGAAATGTGTGGGTTGTGCATACTGTGTATTTTTTTTAAAGTTCAGTTTGAGATGATTCGAAGAAAGCCTTGAGTAAGATATTGTTTAAAAAACTGTCCATTCTACTTAATAACTTTTTGTTTGAGGTCAATAGTGCTCTCTGTATGAAGACCTACAGCAGGGGTCATCAACTAGGTTCCGCCTCAGGCTGATGGTCAGGGGGCCAGAACATTATTACAAATCATTTGTAAACTGCAAATTGACAGCAAGGAAACCCAAACCCATACGGGCGGTCAAATGTAAACATTGCTTACATTTACATTTCTCTCTACTATGTGAGGGAATACTTTGGAACAGACTTCCACCCCCCCAATATTGTTAAACTAGGCAGGTCAGTTAAGAACAAATTCTTATTTACAATGACGGCCTCCCGGGGAACAGTGGGTTCGATTTTTACATTGTCAGCGCGGGGATTCGATCCGGCAACCTTTCGGTTACTGGCCAAACGCTCTAACCACTAGGCCACCTGGAACTGATTTCCCGGTGTTTTTACAGCCTTTTTATGTCCAACAATAAAAAAATATGTATAAAAAATGGCGGTCAAATAAAATCCCCCAGGAACCCTGACCTACAGTATGAGACTGAAGGTTACATTAAGATGTTTCAGGAATGTCTGATGGACAACAGTCCTTCAGCTTCACAATTCAACACAGGATATCTTTACTATCCCCCTCGGTGGACAATTTACCATCAAAGACTTTATTCGGGAACACAAGAACAATTACTGTACAACTAAATACATCCTTAGTACATGTAGAAAAGATAAAGGAAGGGAAGCACTGTTAGGGTACACTCTAGTAGGTCTCTGTAGATAGAAGGAGCTCTTTGGTCAGATGGGTTAATTGGTCTTTAAAAAGCAAGGAGGACCAAGGCACTCATCTCAGAATTAAAATACCTTTTATTTGTGAGGCATGTTCAATGGAACAAAGATTTTAAACCTCTGACGCGTCCCGGCAGCAGGGCCTTCGTCAGGGAGGACAATACATTTTAATGATATGAAAAGTGACTTGTACATCCTTACTACATTGTGCACTTATGTGCTTTACCTGGTAACTCACCTTACCTGCAGTTATTATCAACAGAGTCATTCCATTTTAGTTACCAGATTACATATAGAGTTGCACTGTTTGGGCTGGGCGTAATGGCAGATGTTGCAGATGTCGCCAGGAACCTTCCCAACCATAATGTACACAGTATGTTATACACAGAATGTTATACACAGTATGTTATACACAGTATGTTATGGACTGTATTCAAATGACAGACTCTATGGTCTTCACACACGCTGCATGTGGTACTCTCGGTCTCTGAGAGTCTTTGTATTGGTGTAATTTGTTTACCTATTCCTGTGGGTTTGTTTACCGAGCGTTTGCATGTGAAGACCTTGAATTACGAGCCACCCCACACATCGCCCGGGCGCCAGACATGCCATCTTCTCCCAGCCCCGCTGCTCACAATTTCATGTCTTTTTTAAACTCGCCTCAGCATGGTAATTTCTATCCCTTTTTCTCTCTCCCTCCTCCTCCCTTCTTTCTTTCTCTTTTTCTCCAGTTTGATGAATACTAAGTGTTTACCTTTGGTGGTGACATACTAAACGAATCATAAAGGGGATTGTCCTTCTCTTAGTAGTTTATTAGAGAACGGTCCTGTATTTTATCACATGATAATCACACAGACAATTTACATTTTCAACTGATCCAGTAGGTTTTTTTGGTTTCTTTGGAATTCATTGAAACAAGCACCACTGTGTACCATTTGGTGCTAGGTAGCAATTTGATGCTTTGTACAATTGTGGAATTGTGGAATTCTTTGAATAGGAATAAAAATCCGACACTCTTTTCTACAGTTTCTCTGTGTGTACCAGGGGAAATAGGTCTGTAAAGCAAAGCGTTCAGTGGGTTTTCACCAGCAACCAATTCGGCAGGAGAAGGTCCCCCTCCATTCATTTTCAACGAGGGCACGCAAAGAAATGTGCGGGGGATTGTGGGAAGGCAAGAGGCGAGAACCCTGCTAGCGGAGTGGTAGAACAAGTTGAGCTCTGCTCTGCTTTATGAACATTTAAAGTTGAGCTCTGATCTGCTTTATGAAAATTTAAAGTGGAGAGATGCGTTGGAGAGGAACATTGTCAAGAGGAGGCCCCGTGTCTGGTCAAAACCTACTGTAACTGCTCCCTTCAGTAGCCTACTCTCTCCCTTCAGTATCCTACTCTCTCCCTTCAGTAGCCTACTCTCTCCATTCAGTAGTCTACTCTCTCCATTCAGTAGCCTACTCTCTCCCTTCAGTAGCCTACTCTCTCCCTTCAGTAGCCTACTCTCTCTCTTCAGTAGCCTACTCTCTCCATTCAGTAGCCTACTCTCTCCAGTAGCCTACTCTCTCCATTCAGTAGTCTACTCTCTCCATTAGCCTATTCTCTCCATTCAGTAGTCTACTCTCTTCAGTAGCCTACTCTCTCCCTTCAGTAGCATATTCTCTCCATTCAGTAATCTACTCTCTCCATTCAGTAGTCTACTCTCTCCCTTCAGTATCCTACTCTCTCCCTTCAGTAGCCTACTCTCTCCATTCAGTAGTCTACTCTCTCCATTCAGTAGCCTACTCTCTCCATTCAGTAGCCTACTCTCTCTCTTCAGTAGCCTACTCTCTCCATTCAGTAGCCTACTCTCTCCAGTAGCCTACTCTCTCCATTCAGTAGTCTACTCTCTCCATTAGCCTACTCTCTCCATTCAGTAGTCTACTCTCTCCAGTAGCCTACTCTCTCCCTTCAGTAGCCTACTCTCTCCCTTCAGTAGCCTACTCTCTCCATTCAGTAGTCTACTTTCTCCATTCAGTAGCCTACTCTCTCCCTTCAGTAGTCTACTCTCTCCATTCAATAGCCTACTCTCTCCCTACTGTAGCCTACTCTCTCCATTCAGTAGCCTACTCTCTCCCTTCAGTAGCCTACTCTCTCCCTCCAGTAAATCAAATCAAATCAAAATCAAATCAAATTTTATTTGTCACATACACATGGTTAGCAGATGTTAATGCGAGTGTAGCGAAATGCTTGTGCTTCTAGTTCCGACAATGCAGTGATAACCAACAAGTAATCTAACTAACAATTCCAAAACTACTGTCTTATACACAGTGTAAGGGGATAAAGAATATGTACATAAGGATATATGAATGAGTGATGGTACAGAGCAGCATACAGTAGATGGTATCGAGTACAGTATATACATATGAGATGAGTATGTAGACAAAGTAAACAAAGTGGCATAGTTAAAGTGGCTAGTGATACATGTATTACATAAGGATGCAGTCGATGATGTAGAGTACAGTATATACGTATGCATATGAGATGAATAATGTAGGGTAAGTAACATTATATAAGGTAACATTGTTTAATGTCGCTAGTGATATATTTACATCATTTCCCATCAATTCCCATTATTAAAGTGGCTGGAGTTGGGTCAGTGTCAATGACAGTGTGTTGGCAGCAGCCATTCAATGTTAGTGGTGGCTGTTTAACAGTCTGATGGCCTTGAGATAGAAGCTGTTTTTCAGTCTCTCGGTCCCAGCTTTGATGCACCTGTACTGACCTCGCCTTCTGGATGATAGCGGGGTGAACAGGCAGTGGTTCGGGTGGTTGATGTCCTTGATGATCTTTATGGCCTTCCTGTAACATCGGGTGGTGTAGGTGTCCTGGAGGGCAGGTAGTTTGCCCCCGGTGATGCGTTGTGCAGACCTCACTACCCTCTGGAGAGCCTTACGGTTGAGGGCGGAGCAGTTGCCGTACCAGGCGGTGATACAGCCCGCCAGGATGCTCTCGATTGTGCATCTGTAGAAGTTTGTGAGTGCTTTTGGTGACAAGTCGAATTTCTTCAGCCTCCTGAGGTTGAAGAGGCGCTGCTGCGCCTTCTTCACGACGCTGTCAGTGTGAGTGGACCAATTCAGTTTGTCTGTGATGTGTATGCCGAGGAACTTAAAACTTGCTACCCTCTCCACTACTGTTCCATCGATGTGGATAGGGGGGTGTTCCCTCTGCTGTTTCCTGAAGTCCACAATCATCTCCTTAGTTTTGTTGACGTTGAGTGTGAGTTTATTTTCCTGACACCACACTCCGAGGGCCCTCATCTCCTCCCTGTAGGCCGTCTCGTCGTTGTTGGTAATCAAGCCTACCACTGTTGTGTCGTCCGCGAACTTGATGATTGAGTTGGAGGCGTGCGTGGCCACGCAGTCGTGGGTGAACAGGGAGTACAGGAGAGGGCTCAGAACGCACCTTGTGGGGCCCCGTGTTGAGGATCAGCGGGGAGGAGATGTTGTTGCCTACCCTCACCACCTGGGGGCGGCCCGTCAGGAAGTCCAGTACCCAGTTGCACAGGGCGGGGTCGAGACCCAGGGTCTCGAGCTTGATGACGAGCTTGGTGTTTACTATGGTGTTGAATGCCGAGCTGTATTCGATGAACAGCATTCTCACATAGGTATTCCTCTTGTCCAGGTGGGTTAGGGCAGTGTGCAGTGTGGTTGAGATTGCATCGTCTGTGGACCTATTTGGGCGGTAAGCAAATTGGAGTGGGTCTAGGGTGTCAGGTAGGGTGGAGGTGATATGGTCCTTGACTAGTCTCTCAAAGCACTTCATGATGACGGAAGTGAGTGCTACGGGGCGGTAGTCGTTTAGCTCAGTTACCTTAGCTTTCTTGGGAACAGGAACAATGGTGGCCCTCTTGAAGCATGTGGGAACAGCAGACTGGTATAGGGATTGATTGAATATGTCCGTAAACACACCGGCCAGCTGGTCTGCGCATGCTCTGAGGGCGCGGCTGGGGATGCCGTCTGGGCCTGCAGCCTTGCGAGGGTTAACACGTTTAAATGTCTTACTCACCTCGGCTGCAGTGAAGGAGAGACCGCATGTTTTCGTTGCAGGCCGTGTCAGTGGCACTGTATTGTCCTCAAAGCGGGCAAAAAAAGTTATTTAGTCTGCCTGGGAGCAAGACATCCTGGTCCGTGACTGGGCTGGGTTTCTTCTTGTAGTCCGTGATTGACTGTAGACCCTGACACATGCCTCTTGTGTCTGAGCCGTTGAATTGAGATTCTACTTTGTCTCTGTACTGACGTTTAGCTTGTTTAATAGCCTTGCGGAGGGAATAGCTGCACTCTTTGTATTCGGTCATGTTGCCAGACACCTTGCCCTGATTAAAAGCAGTGGTTCGAGCTTTCAGTTTCACGCGAATGCTGCCATCAATCCACGGTTTCTGGTTAGGGAATGTTTTTATCGTTGCTATGGGAACGACATCTTCAACGCACGTTCTAATGAACTCGCACACCGAATCAGCGTATTCGTCAATATTTTTATCTGACGCAATACGAAACATGTCCCAGTCCACGTGATGGAAGCAGTCTTGGAGTGTGGAGTCAGCTTGGTCTGACCAGCGTTGGACAGACCTCAGCGTGGGAGCCTCTTGTTTAAGTTTCTGCCTGTAGGCAGGGATCAACAAAATGGAGTCGTGGTCAGCTTTTCCGAAAGGGGGGCGGGGCAGGGCCTTATATGCGTCGCGGAAGTTAGAGTAACAATGATCCAAGGTTTTACCACCCCTGGTTGCGCAATCGATATGCTGATACAATTTAGGGAGTCTTGTTTTCAGATTAGCTTTGTTAAAATCCCCAGCTACAATGAATGCAGCCTCCGGATAAATGGTTTCCAGTTTGCAAAGAGTTAAATAAAGTTCGTTCAGAGCCATCGATGTGTCTGCTTGGGGGGGATATATACGGCTGTGATTATAATCGAAGAGAATTCTCTTGGAAGATAATGCGGTCTACATTTGATTGTGAGGAATTCTAAATCAGGTGAACAGAAGGATTTGAGTTCCTGTATGTTTCCTTCATCACACCATGTCTCGTTAGTCATGAGGCATACGCCCCCACCACTCTTCTTACCAGAAAGATGTTTGTTTCTGTCTGCGCGATGCGTGGAGAAACCCGTTGGCTGCACCGCATCGGATAGAGTCTTCCCAGTAAGCCATGTTTCCGTGAAGCAGAGAACGTTGCAGTCTCTGATGTCCCTCTGGAATGCTACCCTTGCTCGGATTTCATCAACCTTGTTGTCAAGAGACTGGACATTGGCAAGAAGAATGCTGGGGAGTGGTGCGCGATGTGCCCTTGTCCGAGTCTGACCAGAAGACCGCTACGCTTTCCCTCTTTTTCGAGTCGTTTTCTTGGGTCGCTGCATGCGATCCATTCCGTTGTCCTGTTTGTAAGGCAGAACACAGGATCCGCGTCGCGGAAAACATATTCTTGGTCGTACTGATGGTGAGTTGACGCTGATCTTATATTCAGTAGTTCTTCTCGACTGTATGTAATGAAACCTAAGATGACCTGGGGTACTAATGTAAGAAATAACACGTAAAAAAACAAAAAACTGCATAGTTTCCTAGGAACGCGAAGCGAGGCGGCCATCTCTGTCGGCGCCGGATGCAACAGATGCAACATCCTACTCTCTCCCTTCAGTAGCCTACTCTCTCCCTTCAGTAGTCTACTCTCTCCCTTCAGTAGTCTACTCTCTCCCTTCAGTAGCCTACTATCTCCCTTCAGTAGCCTACTCTCTCCCTTAAGTAGCCTCCCAAGCATTCCCTACAGTATTGTAATCCCAAGCATTCCCTACAGTAGTGTAAACCAAAGTGTTCCCTACAGTAGTGTAAACCAAAGTGTTCCCTATAGTAGTGTAAACCAAAGTGTTCCCTATAGTAGTGTAAACCAAAGTGTTCCCTATAGTGGTGTAAACCAAAGTGTTCCCTAAAGTAGTGTAAACCAAAGTGTTCCCTATAGTAGTGTAAACCAAAGTGTTCCCTATAGTAGTGTAAACCAAAGTGTTCCCTACAGTAGTGTAAACCAAAGTGTTCCCTACAGTAGTGTAAACCAAAGTGTTCCCTACAGTAGTGTAAACCAAAGTGTTCCCTACATTAGCGTGAACCAAAGTGTTCCATATAGTAGTGTAAACCAAAGTGTTCCCTACATTAGCGTGAACCAAAGTGTTCCATATAGTAGTGTAAACCAAAGTGTTCCCTACAGTAGTGTAAACCAAAGTGTTCCCTACAGTAGTGTAAACCAAAGTGTTCCCTACAGTAGTGTAAACCAAAGTGTTCCCTACAGTAGTGTAAACCAAAGTGTTCCCTACAGTAGTGTAAACCAAAGTGTTCCCTACAGTAGTGTAAACCAAAGTGTTCCCTACAGTAGTGTAAACCAAAGTGTTCCCTACAGTAGTGTAAACCAAAGTGTTCCCTATAGTAGTGTAAACCAAAGTGTTCCCTACAGTAGTGTAAACCAAAGTGTTCCCTACAGTAGTGTAAACCAAAGTGTTCCCTACAGTAGTGTAAACCAAAGTGTTCCCTACAGTAGTGTAAACCAAAGTGTTCCCTACAGTAGTGTAAACCAAAGTGTTCCCTACAGTAGTGTAAACCAAAGTGTTCCCTACAGTAGTGTAAACCAAAGTGTTCCCTATAGTAGTGTAAACCAAAGTGTTCCCTACAGTAGTGTAAACCAAAGTGTTCCCTACAGTAGTGTAAACCAAAGTGTTCCCTACATTAGTGTGAACCAAAGTGTTCCATATAGTAGTGTAAACCAAAGTGTTCCCTACAGTAGTGTAAACCAAAGTGTTCCCTATAGTAGTGTAAACCAAAGTGTTCCCTACAGTAGTGTAAACCAAAGTGTTCCCTACAGTAGTGTAAACCAAAGTGTTCCCTACAGTAGTGTAAACCAAAGTGTCCCCTACAGTAGTGTAAACCAAAGTGTTCCCTACAGTAGTGTAAACCAAAGTGTTCCCTACAGTAGTGTAAACCAAAGTGTTCCCTACAGTAGTGTAAACCAAAGTGTTCCCTACAGTAGTGTAAACCAAAGTGTTCCCTACAGTAGTGTAAACCAAAGTGTTCCCTACAGTAGTGTAAACCAAAGTGTCCCTACAGTAGTGTAAACCAAAGTGTTCCCTACAGTAGTGTAAACCAAAGTGTTCCCTACAGTAGTGTAAACCAAAGTGTTCCCTACAGTAGTGTAAACCAAAGTGTTCCCTACAGTAGTGTAAACCAAAGTGTTCCCTACAGTAGTGTAAACCAAAGTGTTCCCTACAGTAGTGTAAACCAAAGTGTTCCCTACAGTAGTGTAAACCAAAGTGTTCCTACAGTAGTGTAAACCAAAGTGTTCCCTACAGTAGTGTAAACCAAAGTGTTCCCTACAGTAGTGTAAACCAAAGTGTTCCCTACAGTAGTGTAAACCAAAGTGTTCCCTACAGTAGTGTAAACCAAAGTGTTCCCTACAGTAGTATAAACCAAAGTGTTCCCTACAGTAGTGTAAACCAAAGTGTTCCCTATAGTAGTGTAAACCAAAGTGTTCCCTACAGTAGTGTAAACCAAAGTGTTCCCTACAGTAGTGTAAACCAAAGTGTTCCCTACAGTAGTGTAAACCAAAGTGTTCCTACAGTAGTGTAAACCAAAGTGTTCCCTACAGTAGTGTAAACCAAAGTGTTCCCTACAGTAGTGTAAACCAAAGTGTTCCCTACAGTAGTGTAAACCAAAGTGTTCCCTACAGTAGTGTAAACCAAAGTGTTCCCTACAGTAGTGTAAACCAAAGTGTTCCCTACAGTAGTGTAAACCAAAGTGTTCCCTACAGTAGTGTAAACCAAAGTGTTCCCTACAGTAGTGTAAACCAAAGTGTTCCCTACAGTAGTGTAAACCAAAGTGTTCCCTACAGTAGTGTAAACCAAAGTGTTCCCTACAGTAGTGTAAACCAAAGTGTTCCCTACAGTAGTGTAAACCAAAGTGTTCCCTACAGTAGTGTAAACCAAAGTGTTCCCTACAGTAGTGTAAACCAAAGTGTTCCCTACAGTAGTGTAAACCAAAGTGTTCCCTATAGTAGTGTAAACCAAAGTGTTCCCTACAGTAGTGTAAACCAAAGTGTTCCCTACAGTAGTGTAAACCAAAGTGTTCCCTACAGTAGTGTAAACCAAAGTGTTCCCTGTGTAAACCTTCCCTATAGTAGTGTAAACCAAAGTGTTCCCTACAGTAGTGTAAACCAAAGTGTTCCCAAAGTGTTCCCTACCGTAGTGTAAACCAAAGTGTTCCCTACAGTAGTGTAAACCAAAGTGTTCCTACAGTAGTGTAAACCAAAGTGTTCCCAGTGTACAGTAGTGTAAACCAAAGTGTTCCCTACAGTAGTGTAAACCAAAGTGTTCCCTACAGTAGTGTAAACCAAAGTGTTCCCTACAGTAGTGTAAACCAAAGTGTTCCCTACAGTAGTGTAAACCAAAGTGTTCCCTACAGTAGTGTAAACCAAAGTGTTCCCTACAGTAGTGTAAACCAAAGTGTTCCCTATAGTAGTGTAAACCAAAGTGTTCCCTACAGTAGTGTAAACCAAAGTGTTCCCTATAGTAGTGTAAACCAAAGTGTTCCCTACAGTAGTGTAAACCAAAGTGTTCCCTACAGTAGTGTAAACCAAAGTGTTCCCTACAGTAGTGTAAACCAAAGTGTTCCCTACAGTAGTGTAAACCAAAGTGTTCCCTATAGTAGTGTAAACCTAAAGTGTTCCCTACAGTAGTGTAAACCAAAGTGTTCCCTACAGTAGTGTAAACCAAAGTGTTCCTACAGTAGTGTAAACCAAAGTGTTCCCTACAGTAGTGTAAACCAAAGTGTTCCCTACAGTAGTGTAAACCAAAGTGTTCCCTATAGTAGTGTAAACCAAAGTGTTCCCTACAGTAGTGTAAACCAAAGTGTTCCCTACAGTAGTGTAAACCAAAGTGTTCCCTACAGTAGTGTAAACCAAAGTGTTCCCTACAGTAGTGTAAACCAAAGTGTTCCTGTAGTATAGTAGTGTAAACCAAAGTGTTCCCTACAGTAGTGTAAACCAAAGTGTTCCCTATAGTAGTGTAAACCAAAGTGTTCTGTAGTAGTGTAAACCAAACAGTAGTGTAAACCAAAGTGTTCCCTGTAGTAGTGTAAACCAAAGTGTTCCCTACAGTAGTGAACACTTTAGTAGTGTAAACCAAAGTGTTCCCTATAGTAGTGTAAACCAAAGTGATCCTTTTAGTAGTGTAAACCAAAGTGTTCCCTAGTAGTGTAAACCAAAGTGTTCCCGGTAGTGTAAACCAAAGTGTTCCCTACAGTAGTGTAAACCAAAGTGTAGTGTAAACAAAGTGTTCCCTACAGTAGTGTAAACCAAAGTGTTCCCTACAGTAGTGTAAACCAAAGTGTTCCTATAGTAGTGTAAACCAAAGTGTTCCCTACAGTAGTGTAAACCAAAGTGTTCCCTACAGTAGTGTAAACCAAAGTGTTCCCTACAGTAGTGTAAACCAAAGTGTTCCCTAAACAGTAGTGTAAACCAAAGTGTTCCCTATAGTAGTGTAAACCAAAGTGTTCCCTATAGTAGTGTAAACCAAAGTGTTCCTACAGTAATGTAAACCAAAGTGTTCCCTACAGTAGTGTAAACCAAAGTGTTCCCTACAGTAGTGTAAACCAAAGTGTTCCATACAGTAGTGTAAACCAAAGTGTTCCTACAGTAGTGTATAGTAGTGTAAACCAAAGTGTTCCCTACAGTAGTGTAAACCAAAGTGTTCCCTACAGTAGTGTAAACCAAAGTGTTCCCTACAGTAGTGTAAACCAAAGTGTTCCCTACAGTAGTGTAAACCAAAGTGTTCCCTACAGTAGTGTAAACCAAAGTGTTCCCTACAGTAGTGTAAACCAAAGTGTTCCCTACAGTAGTGTAAACCAAAGTGTTCCCTACAGTAGTGTAAACCAAAGTGTTCCCTACAGTAGTGTAAACCAAAGTGTTCCCTACAGTAGTGTAAACCAAAGTGTTCCCTACAGTAGTGTAAACCAAAGTGTTAAACCCTACAGTAGTGTAAACCAAAGTGTTCCCTACAGTAGTGTAAACCAAAGTGTTCCCTACAGTAGTGTAAACCAAAGTGTTCCCTACAGTAGTGTAAACCAAAGTGTTCCCTACAGTAGTAAACCAAAGTGTTCCCTACAGTAGTGTAAACCAAAGTGTTCCCTACAGTAGTGTAAACCAAAGTGTTCCCTACAGTAGTGTAAACCAAAGTGTTCCCTACAGTAGTGTAAACCAAAGTGTTCCTGCAGTAGTGTAAACCAAAGTGTTCCAGTAGTGTAGTACTGTAAACAGTAGTACAGTAGTGTAAACCAAAGTGTTCCCTACAGTAGTGTAAACCAAAGTGTTCCCTACAGTAGTGTAAACCAAAGTGTTCCCTACAGTAGTGTAAACCAAAGTGTTCCCTACAGTAGTGTAAACCAAAGTGTTCCCTACAGTAGTGTAAACCAAAGTGTTCCCTACAGTAGTGTAAACCAAAGTGTTCCCTACAGTAGTGTAAACCAAAGTGTTCCCTACAGTAGTGTAAACCAAAGTGTTCCCTACAGTAGTGTAAACCAAAGTGTTCCCTACAGTAGTGTAAACCAAAGTGTTCCCTACAGTAGTGTAAACCAAAGTGTTCCCTACAGTAGTGTAAACCAAAGTGTTCCTACAGTAGTGTAAACCAAAGTGTTCCCTACAGTAGTGTAAACCAAAGTGTTCCCTACAGTAGTGTAAACCAAAGTGTTCCCTACAGTAGTGTAAACCAAAGTGTTCCCTACAGTAGTGTAAACCAAAGTGTTCCCTACAGTAGTGTAAACCAAAGTGTTCCCTACAGTAGTGTAAACCAAAGTGTTCCCTACAGTAGTGTAAACCAAAGTGTTCCCTACAGTAGTGTAAACCAAAGTGTTCCCTACAGTAGTGTAAACCAAAGTGTTCCCTACAGTAGTGTAAACCAAAGTGTTCCCTACAGTAGTGTAAACCAAAGTGTTCCCTACAGTAGTGTAAACCAAAGTGTTCCCTACAGTAGTGTAAACCAAAGTGTTCCCTACAGTAGTGTAAACCAAAGTGTTCCCTACAGTAGTGTAAACCAAAGTGTTCCCTACAGTAGTGTAAACCAAAGTGTTCCCTACAGTAGTGTAAACCAAAGTGTTCCCTACAGTAGTGTAAACCAAAGTGTTCCCTACAGTAGTGTAAACCAAAGTGTTCCCTACAGTAGTGTAAACCAAAGTGTTCCCTACAGTAGTGTAAACCAAAGTGTTCCCTACAGTAGTGTAAACCAAAGTGTTCCCTACAGTAGTGTAAACCAAAGTGTTCCCTACAGTAGTGTAAACCAAAGTGTTCCCTACAGTAGTGTAAACCAAAGTGTTCCCTACAGTAGTGTAAACCAAAGTGTTCCCTACAGTAGTGTAAACCAAAGTGTTCCCTACAGTAATGTAAACCAAAGTGTTCCCTACAGTAGTGTAAACCAAAGTGTTCCCTACAGTAGTGTAAACCAAAGTGTTCCCTACAGTAGTGTAAACCAAAGTGTTCCCTACAGTAGTGTAAACCAAAGTGTTCCTACAGTAGTGTAAACCAAAGTGTTCCCTACAGTAGTGTAAACCAAAGTGTTCCCTACAGTAGTGTAAACCAAAGTGTTCCCTACAGTAGTGTAAACCAAAGTGTTCCCTACAGTAGTGTAAACCAAAGTGTTCCCTACAGTAGTGTAAACCAAAGTGTTCCCTATAGTAGTGTAAACCAAAGTGTTCCCTACAGTAGTGTAAACCAAAGTGTTCCCTACAGTAGTGTAAACCAAAGTGTTCCCTACAGTAGTGTAAACCAAAGTGTTCCCTACAGTAGTGTAAACCAAAGTGTTCCCTACAGTAGTGTAAACCAAAGTGTTCCCAGTAGTGTAAACAGTGTTCCCTACAGTGTAAACCAAAGTGTTCCCTATAGTAGTGTAAACCAAAGTGTTCCCTACAGTAGTGTAAACCAAAGTGTTCCCTATAGTAGTGTAAACCAAAGTGTTCCCTACAGTAGTGTAAACCAAAGTGTTCCCTACAGTAGTGTAAACCAAAGTGTTCCCTACAGTAGTGTAAACCAAAGTGTTCCCTACAGTAGTGTAAACCAAAGTGTTCCCTACAGTAGTGTAAACCAAAGTGTTCCCTACAGTAGTGTAAACCAAAGTGTTCCCTACAGTAGTGTAAACCAAAGTGTTCCCTACAGTAATTGTAAACCAAAGTGTTCCCTACAGTAGTGTAAACCAAAGTGTTCCCTACAGTAGTGTAAACCAAAGTGTTCCCTACAGTAGTGTAAACCAAAGTGTTCCCTACAGTAGTGTAAACCAAAGTGTTCCCTACAGTAGTGTAAACCAAAGTGTTCCCTACAGTAGTGTAAACCAAAGTGTTCCCTACAGTAGTGTAAACCAAAGTGTTCCCTACAGTAGTGTAAACCAAAGTGTTCCTACAGTAGTGTAAACCAAAGTGTTCCCTACAGTAGTGTAAACCAAAGTGTTCCCTACAGTAGTGTAAACCAAAGTGTTCCCTACAGTAGTGTAAACCAAAGTGTTCCCTACAGTAGTGTAAACCAAAGTGTTCCCTACAGTAGTGTAAACCAAAGTGTTCCCTATAGTAGTGTAAACCAAAGTGTTCCCCAGTAGTGTAGTGTTCCCAGTAGTGTAAACCAAAGTGTTCCCTACAGTAGTGTAAACCAAAGTGTTCCCTAAGTAGTGTAAACCAAAGTGTTCCCTACAGTAGTGTAAACCAAAGTGTTCCCTACAGTGTGTCCCAAAGTGTTCCCTACAGTAGTGTAAACCAAAGTGTTCCCTACAGTAGTGTAAACCAAAGTGTTCCCTACAGTAGTGTAAACCAAAGTGTTCCCTACAGTAGTGTAAACCAAAGTGTGTTCCTACAGTAGTGTAAACCAAAGTGTTCCCTACAGTAGTGTAAACCAAAGTGTTCCCTACAGTAGTGTAAACCAAAGTGTTCCCTACAGTAGTGTAAACCAAAGTGTTCCCTACAGTAGTGTAAACCAAAGTGTTCCCTACAGTAGTGTAAACCAAAGTGTTCCCTACAGTAGTGTAAACCAAAGTGTTCCCTACAGTAGTGTAAACCAAAGTGTTCCTAGTAGTGTAAACCAAAGTGTTCCCTATAGTAGTGTAAACCAAAGTGTTCCCTACAGTAGTGTAAACCAAAGTGTTCCCTACAGTAGTGTAAACCAAAGTGTTCCCTACAGTAGTGTAAACCAAAGTGTTCCCTACAGTAGTGTAAACCAAAGTGTTCCCTACAGTAGTGTAAACCAAAGTGTTCCCTACAGTAGTGTAAACCAAAGTGTTCCCTACAGTAGTGTAAACCAAAGTGTTCCCTACAGTAGTGTAAACCAAAGTGTTCCCTTAGTAAACTAAATAGTAGTGTAAACCAAAGTGTTCCCTACAGTAGTGTAAACCAAAGTGTTCCCTACAGTAGTGTAAACCAAAGTGTTCCCTACAGTAGTGTAAACCAAAGTGTTCCCTACAGTAGTGTAAACCAAAGTGTTCCCTACAGTAGTGTAAACCAAAGTGTTCCTACAGTAGTGTAAACCAAAGTGTTCCCTACAGTAGTGTAAACCAAAGTGTTCCCTACAGTAGTGTAAACCAAAGTGTTCCTACAGTAGTGTAAACCAAAGTGTTCCCTACAGTAGTGTAAACCAAAGTGTTCCCTATAGTAGTGTAAACCAAAGTGTTCCCTACAGTAGTGTAAACCAAAGTGTTCCCTACAGTAGTGTAAACCAAAGTGTTCCTACAGTAGTGTAAACCAAAGTGTTCCTACAGTAGTGTAAACCAAAGTGTTCCCTACAGTAGTGTAAACCAAAGTGTTCCTACAGTAGTGTAAACCAAAACAGTAGTGTAAACATGTAAACCCAAATGTTCCCTAGTAGTGTAAACCAAAGTGTTCCCTACAGTAGTGTAAACCAAAGTGTTCCTACAGTAGTGTAAACCAAAGTGTTCCCTATAGTAGTGTAAACCAAAGTGTTCCCTACAGTAGTGTAAACCAAAGTGTTCCCTACAGTAGTGTAAACCAAAGTGTTCCCTACAGTAGTGCAAACCAAAGTGTTCCTACAGTAGTGTAAACCAAAGTGTTCCTATAGTAGTGTAAACCAAAGTGTTCCTACAGTAGTGTAAACCAAAGTGTTCCCTACAGTAGTGTAAACCAAAGTGTTCCCTACAGTAGTGTAAACCAAAGTGTTCCCTATAGTAGTGTAAACCAAAGTGTTCCCTATAGTAGTGTAAACCAAAGTGTTCCCTATAGTAGTGCAAACCAAAGTGTTCCCTACAGTAGTGTAAACCAAAGTGTTCCCTACAGTAGTGTAAACCAAAGTGTTCCCTACAGTAGTGTAAACCAAAGTGTTCCATATAGTAGTGTAAACCAAAGTGTTCCCTACAGTAGTGTAAACCAAAGTGTTCCCTACAGTAGTGTAAACCAAAGTGTTCCCTACAGTAGTGTAAACCAAAGTGTTCCTACAGTAGTGTAAACCAAAGTGTTCCCTACAGTAGTGTAAACCAAAGTGTTCCCTACAGTAGTGTAAACCAAAGTGTTCCCTATAGTAGTGTAAACCAAAGTGTTCCCTACAGTAGTGTAAACCAAAGTGTTCCTACAGTAGTGTAAACCAAAGTGTTCCCTAGTAGTGTAAACCAAAGTGTTCCCTACAGTAGTGTAAACCAAAGTGTTCCCTACAGTAGTGTAAACCAAAGTGTTCCTACAGTAGTGTAAACCAAAGTGTTCCTTTAGTAGTGTAAACCAAAGTGTTCCCTGTAGTAGTGTAAACCAAAGTGTTCCCTACAGTAGTGTAAACCAAAGTGTTCCCTACAGTAGTGTAAACCAAAGTGTTCCCTACAGTAGTGTAAACCAAAGTGTTCCCTACAGTAGTGTAAACCAAAGTGTTCCCTATAGTAGTGTAAACCAAAGTGTTCCCTATAGTAGTGTAAACCAAAGTGTTCCCTACAGTAGTGTAAACCAAAGTGTTCCTATAGTAGTGTAAACCAAAGTGTTCCTACAGTAGTGCAAACCAAAGTGTTTAGTAGTGTAAACCAAAGTGTTCCCTACAGTAGTGTAAACCAAAGTGTTCCCTACAGTAGTGTAAACCAAAGTGTTCCCTACAGTAGTGTAAACCAAAGTGTTCCCTACAGTAGTGTAAACCAAAGTGTTCCCTACAGTAGTGTAAACCAAAGTGTTCCCTATAGTAGTGTAAACCAAAGTGTTCCCTACAGTAGTGTAAACCAAAGTGTTCCCTACAGTAGTGTAAACCAAAGTGTTCCCTACAGTAGTGTAAACCAAAGTGTTCCCTACAGTAGTAGTGTAAACCAAAGTGTTCCCTACAGTAGTGTAAACCAAAGTGTTCCCTACAGTAGTGTAAACCAAAGTGTTCCCTACAGTAGTGTAAACCAAAGTGTTCCCTACAGTAGTGTAAACCAAAGTGTTCCCTACAGTAGTGTAAACCAAAGTGTTCCCTGTAGTAGTGTAAACCAAAGTGTTCCCTACATAGTAGTGTAAACCAAAGTGTTCCCTGTAGTAGTGTAAACCAAAGTGTTCCCTACAGTAGTGTAAACCAAAGTGTTAGTAGTGTAAACCAAAGTGTTCCCTACAGTAGTGTAAACCAAAGTGTTCCCTTTAGTAGTGTAAACCAAAGTGTTCCCTGTAGTAGTGTAAACCAAAGTGTTCCCTACAGTAGTGTAAACCAAAGTGTTCCCTACAGTAGTGTAAACCAAAGTGTTCCCTACAGTAGTGTAAACCAAAGTGTTCCCTACAGTAGTGTAAACCAAAGTGTTCCCTACAGTAGTGTAAACCAAAGTGTTCCCTACAGTAGTGTAAACCAAAGTGTTCCCTACAGTAGTGTAAACCAAAGTGTTCCCTACAGTAGTGTAAACCAAAGTGTTCCCTACAGTAGTGTAAACCAAAGTGTTCCCTACAGTAGTGTAAACCAAAGTGTTCCTACAGTAGTGTAAACCAAAGTGTTCCTACAGTAGTGTAAACCAAAGTGTTCCCTACAGTAGTGTAAACCAAAGTGTTCCTACAGTAGTGTAAACCAAAGTGTTCCCTACAGTAGTGTAAACCAAAGTGTTCCCTACAGTAGTGTAAACCAAAGTGTTCCCTACAGTAGTGTAAACCAAAGTGTTCCCTACAGTAGTGTAAACCAAAGTGTTCCCTACAGTAGTGTAAACCAAAGTGTTCCCTACAGTAGTGTAAACCAAAGTGTTCCCTACAGTAGTGTAAACCAAAGTGTTCCCTACAGTAGTGTAAACCAAAGTGTTCCCTATAGTAGTGTAAACCAAAGTGTTCCCTACAGTAGTGTAAACCAAAGTGTTCCCTACAGTAGTGTAAACCAAAGTGTTCCCTACAGTAGTGTAAACCAAAGTGTTCCCAAAGTGTTACAGTAGTGTAAACCAAAGTGTTCCCTACAGTAATGTAAACCAAAGTGTTCCCTACAGTAGTGCAAACCAAAGTGTTCCCTACAGTAGTGTAAACCAAAGTGTTCCCTACAGTAGTGTAAACCAAAGTGTTCCCTACCGTAGTGTAAACCAAAGTGTTCCCTACAGTAGTGTAAACCAAAGTGTTCCCTACAGTAGTGTAAACCAAAGTGTTCCTACAGTAGTGTAAACCAAAGTGTTCCCTACAGTAGTGTAAACCAAAGTGTTCCCTACAGTAGTGTAAACCAAAGTGTTCCCTACAGTAGTGTAAACCAAAGTGTTCCCTATAGTAGTGTAAACCAAAGTGTTCCCTACAGTAGTGTAAACCAAAGTGTTCCCTACAGTAGTGTAAACCAAAGTGTTCCCTACAGTAGTGTAAACCAAAGTGTTCCTACAGTAGTGTAAACCAAAGTGTTCCCTACAGTAGTGTAAACCAAAGTGTTCCCTATAGTAGTGTAAACCAAAGTGTTCCCTACAGTAGTGTAAACCAAAGTGTTCCCTATAGTAGTGTAAACCAAAGTGTTCCCTACAGTAGTGTAAACCAAAGTGTTCCCTACAGTAGTGTAAACCAAAGTGTTCCCTACAGTAGTGTAAACCAAAGTGTTCCCTACAGTAGTGTAAACCAAAGTGTTCCCTACAGTAGTGTAAACCAAAGTGTTCCCTACAGTAGTGTAAACCAAAGTGTTCCCTACAGTAGTGTAAACCAAAGTGTTCCCTACAGTAGTGTAAACCAAAGTGTTCCTACAGTAGTGTAAACCAAAGTGTTCCCTACAGTAGTGTAAACCAAAGTGTTCCCTACAGTAGTGTAAACCAAAGTGTTCCCTACAGTAGTGTAAACCAAAGTGTTCCCTACAGTAGTGTAAACCAAAGTGTTCCCTACAGTAGTGTAAACCAAAGTGTTCCTATAGTAGTGTAAACAGTAGTGTAAACCAAAGTGTTCCCTACAGTAGTGTAAACCAAAGTGTTCCCGACAGTAGTGTAAACCAAAGTGTTCCCCTACAGTAGTGTAAACCAAAGTGTTCCCTACAGTAGTGTAAACCAAAGTGTTCCCTACAGTAGTGTAAACCAAAGTGTTCCCTACAGTAGTGTAAACCAAAGTGTTCCCTACAGTAGTGTAAACCAAAGTGTTCCCTACAGTAGTGTAAACCAAAGTGTTCCCTACAGTAGTGTAAACCAAAGTGTTCCCTACAGTAGTGTAAACCAAAGTGTTCCCTACAGTAGTGTAAACCAAAGTGTTCCCTACAGTAGTGTAAACCAAAGTGTTCCCTACAGTAGTGTAAACCAAAGTGTTCCCTACAGTAGTGTAAACCAAAGTGTTCCCTACAGTAGTGTAAACCAAAGTGTTCCCTATAGTAGTGTAAACCAAAGTGTTCCCTACAGTAGTGTAAACCAAAGTGTTCCCTATAGTAGTGTAAACCAAAGTGTTCCCTACAGTAGTGTAAACCAAAGTGTTCCCTACAGTAGTGTAAACCAAAGTGTTCCCTACAGTAGTGTAAACCAAAGTGTTCCCTACAGTAGTGTAAACCAAAGTGTTCCCTACAGTAGTGTAAACCAAAGTGTTCCCTACAGTAGTGTAAACCAAAGTGTTCCCTACAGTAGTGTAAACCAAAGTGTTCCCTACAGTAGTGTAAACCAAAGTGTTCCCTACAGTAGTGTAAACCAAAGTGTTCCCTACAGTAGTGTAAACCAAAGTGTTCCCTACAGTAGTGTAAACCAAAGTGTTCCCTACAGTAGTGTAAACCAAAGTGTTCCCTACAGTAGTGTAAACCAAAGTGTTCCCTACAGTAGTGTAAACCAAAGTGTTCCTACAGTAGTGTAAACCAAAGTGTTCCCTACAGTAGTGTAAACCAAAGTGTTCCCTACAGTAGTGTAAACCAAAGTGTTCCCTACAGTAGTGTAAACCAAAGTGTTCCCTATAGTAGTGTAAACCAAAGTGTTCCCTACAGTAGTGTAAACCAAAGTGTTCCCTACAGTAGTGTAAACCAAAGTGTTCCCTATACAGTAGTGTAAACCAAAGTGTTCCCTACAGTAGTGTAAACCAAAGTGTTCCCTACCAGTAGTGTAAACCAAAGTGTTCCCTACAGTAGTGTAAACCAAAGTGTTCCTACAGTAGTGTAAACCAAAGTGTTCCCTACAGTAGTGTAAACCAAAGTGTTCCCTACAAAGTAGTGTAAACCAAAGTGTTCCCTACAGTAGTGTAAACCAAAGTGTTCCCTATAGTAGTGTAAACCAAAGTGTTCCCTACAGTAGTGTAAACCAAAGTGTTCCCTACAGTAGTGTAAACCAAAGTGTTCCCTACAGTAGTGTAAACCAAAGTGTTCCCTACAGTAGTGTAGTGTAAACCAAAGTGTTCCCCAGTAGTGTGAACACTTTACAGTAGTGTAAACCAAAGTGTTCCCTGTAGTAGTGTAAACCAAAGTGTTCCCTACAGTAGTGTAAACCAAAGTGTTCCCTATAGTAGTGTAAACCAAAGTGTTCTACAGTAGTGTAAACCAAAGTGTTCCCTACAGTAGTGTAAACCAAAGTGTTCCCTACAGTAGTGTAAACCAAAGTGTTCCCTACAGTAGTGTAAACCAAAGTGTTCCCTACAGTAGTGTAAACCAAAGTGTTCCCTACAGTAGTGTAAACCAAAGTGTTCCCTACAGTAGTGTAAACCAAAGTGTTCCTACAGTAGTGTAAACCAAAGTGTTCCCTACAGTAGTGTAAACCAAAGTGTTCCCTACAGTAGTGTAAACCAAAGTGTTCCCTATAGTAGTGTAAACCAAAGTGTTCCTACAGTAGTGTAAACCAAAGTGTTCCCTACAGTAGTGTAAACCAAAGTGTTCCCTACAGTAGTGTAAACCAAAGTGTTCCCTACAGTAGTGTAAACCAAAGTGTTCCCTACAGTAGTGTAAACCAAAGTGTTCCCTACAGTAGTGTAAACCAAAGTGTTCCCTACAGTAGTGTAAACCAAAGTGTTCCCTACAGTAGTGTAAACCAAGGCAACCTACCAAAGTGTTCCTACAGTAGTGTAAACCAAAGTGTTCCCTACAGTAGTGTAAACCAAAGTGTTCCCTATAGTAGTGTAAACCAAAGTGTTCCCTACAGTAGTGTAAACCAAAGTGTTCCTACAGTAGTGTAAACCAAAGTGTTCCCAGTAGTGTACTTTAGTAGTGTAAACCAAAGTGTTCCCTACAGTAGTGTAAACCAAAGTGTTCCCTACAGTAGTGTAAACCAAAGTGTTCCCTACAGTAGTGTAAACCAAAGTGTTCCCTACAGTAGTGTAAACCAAAAGTAGTGTAAACCAAAGTGTTCCCTACAGTAGTGTAAACCAAAGTGTTCCCTATAGTAGTGTAAACCAAAGTGTTCCCTACAGTAGTGTAAACCAAAGTGTTCCCTACAGTAGTGTAAACCAAAGTGTTCCCTACAGTAGTGTAAACCAAAGTGTTCCCTATAGTAGTGTAAACCAAAGTGTTCCTGTAGTAGTGTAAACCAAAGTGTTCCCTTTAGTAGTGTAAACCAAAGTGTTCCCTACAGTAGTGTAAACCAAAGTGTTCCCTACAGTAGTGTAAACCAAAGTGTTCCCTACAGTAGTGTAAACCAAAGTGTTCCCTAGTAGTGTAAACCAAAGTGTTCCCTACAGTAGTGTAAACCAAAGTGTTCCCTACAGTAGTGTAAACCAAAGTGTTCCTACAGTAGTGTAAACCAAAGTGTTCCCTACAGTAGTGTAAACCAAAGTGTTCCCTACAGTAGTGTAAACCAAAGTGTTCCCTACAGTAGTGTAAAAACCAAAGTGTTCCCTACAGTAGTGTAAACCAAAGTGTTCCCTACAGTAGTGTAAACCAAAGTGTTCCCTACAGTAGTGTAAACCAAAAAGTAGTTAAACCCTACAGTAGTGTAAACCAAAGTGTTCCCTACAGTAGTGTAAACCAAAGTGTTCCCTACAGTAGTGTAAACCAAAGTGTTCCCCTACAGTAGTGTAAACCAAAGTGTTCCCTACAGTAGTGTAAACCAAAGTGTTCCCTACAGTAGTGTAAACCAAAGTGTTCCCTACAGTAGTGTAAACCAAAGTGTTCCCTACAGTAGTGTAAACCAAAGTGTTCCCTACAGTAGTGTAAACCAAAGTGTTCCCTACAGTAGTGTAAACCAAAGTGTTCCCTACAGTAGTGTAAACCAAAGTGTTCCCTACAGTAGTGTAAACCAAAGTGTTCCCTACAGTAGTGTAAACCAAAGTGTTCCCTGTAGTAGTGTAAACCAAAGTGTTCCCTACAGTAGTGTAAACCAAAGTGTTCCCGACAGTAGTGTAAACCAAAGTGTTCCCTACAGTAGTGTAAACCAAAGTGTTCCCTATAGTAGTGTAAACCAAAGTGTTCCCTACAGTAGTGTAAACCAAAGTGTTCCCTACAGTAGTGTAAACCAAAGTGTTCCCGACAGTAGTGTAAACCAAAGTGTTCCCTACAGTAGTGTAAACCAAAGTGTTCCCTACAGTAGTGTAAACCAAAGTGTTCCCTACAGTAGTGTAAACCAAAGTGTTCCTACAGTAGTGTAAACCAAAGTGTTCCCTACAGTAGTGTAAACCAAAGTGTTCCCTACAGTAGTGTAAACCAAAGTGTTCCCTACAGTAGTGTAAACCAAAGTGTTCCCTACAGTAGTGTAAACCAAAGTGTTCCCTATAGTAGTGTAAAACCAAAGTGTTCCCTTTAGTAGTGTAAACCAAAGTGTTCCCTATAGTAGTGTAAACCAAAGTGTTCCCTACAGTAGTGTAAACCAAAGTGTTCCCTACAGTAGTGTAAACCAAAGTGTTCCCTACAGTAGTGTAAACCAAAGTGTTCCCTACAGTAGTGTAAACCAAAGTGTTCCCTACAGTAGTGTAAACCAAAGTGTTCCCTACAGTAGTGTAAACCAAAGTGTTCCCTACAGTAGTGTAAACCAAAGTGTTCCTACAGTAGTGTAAACCAAAGTGTTCCCTACAGTAGTGTAAACCAAAGTGTTCCCTACAGTAGTGTAAACCAAAGTGTTCCCTACAGTAGTGTAAACCAAAGTGTTCCCTACAGTAGTGTAAACCAAAAGTGTGTTCCTACAGTAGTGTAAACCAAAGTGTTCCCTACAGTAGTGTAAACCAAAGTGTTCCCTACAGTAGTGTAAACCAAAGTGTTCCCTATAGTAGTGTAAACCAAAGTGTTCCCTTTAGTAGTGTAAACCAAAGTGTTCCCTATAGTAGTGTAAACCAAAGTGTTCCTAAACCAAAAGTGTATAGTGTAAACCAAAGTGTTCCTACAGTAGTGTAAACCAAAGTGTTCCCCCTACAGTAGTGTAAACCAAAGTGTTCCTACAGTAGTGTAAACCAAAGTGTTCCCTACAGTAGTGTAAACCAAAGTGTTCCCTACAGTAGTGTAAACCAAAGTGTTCCCTATAGTAGTGTAAACCAAAGTGTTCCCTACAGTAGTGTAAACCAAAAAGTGTGTTCCCTACAGTAGTGTAAACCAAAGTGTTCCCTACAGTAGTGTAAACCAAAGTGTTCCCTAAACAAAGTACAGTGTAAACCAAAGTGTTCCCTACAGTAGTGTAAACCAAAGTGTTCCCTACAGTAGTGTAAACCAAAGTGTTCCCTACAGTAGTGTAAACCAAAGTGTTCCCTAGTGTAAACCAGTAGTGTAAACCAAAGTGTTCCCTACAGTAGTGTAAACCAAAGTGTTCCCTACAGTAGTGTAAACCAAAGTGTTCCCTACAGTAGTGTAAACCAAAGTGTTCCCTACAGTAGTGTAAACCAAAGTGTTCCCTACAGTAGTGTAAACCAAAGTGTTCCCTACAGTAGTGTAAACCAAAGTGTTCCCTACAGTAGTGTAAACCAAAGTGTTCCCTACAGTAGTGTAAACCAAAGTGTTCCCTACAGTAGTGTAAACCAAAGTGTTCCCTACAGTAGTGTAAACCAAAGTGTTCCCTACAGTAGTGTAAACCAAAGTGTTCCCTACAGTAGTGTAAACCAAAGTGTTCCCTACAGTAGTGTAAACCAAAGTGTTCCTACAGTAGTGTAAACCAAAGTGTTCCCTACAGTAGTGTAAACCAAAGTGTTCCTACAGTAGTGTAAACCAAAGTGTTCCCTACAGTAGTGTAAACCAAAGTGTTCCCTACAGTAGTGTAAACCAAAGTGTTCCCTACAGTAGTGTAAACCAAAGTGTTCCCTACAGTAGTGTAAACCAAAGTGTTCCCTACAGTAGTGTAAACCAAAGTGTTCCCTACAGTAGTGTAAACCAAAGTGTTCCCTACAGTAGTGTAAACCAAAGTGTTCCCTACAGTAGTGTAAACCAAAGTGTTCCCTACAGTAGTGTAAACCAAAGTGTTCCCTACAGTAGTGTAAACCAAAGTGTTCCCTACAGTAGTGTAAACCAAAGTGTTCCCTACAGTAGTGTAAACCAAAGTGTTCCCTACAGTAGTGTAAACCAAAGTGTTCCCTACAGTAGTGTAAACCAAAGTGAGTAGTGTAAACCAAAGTGTTCCCTACAGTAGTGTAAACCAAAGTGTTCCCTACAGTAGTGTAAACCAAAGTGTTCCCTACAGTAGTGTAAACCAAAGTGTTCCCTACAGTAGTGTAAACCAAAGTGTTCCCTACAGTAGTGTAAACCAAAGTGTTCCCTACAGTAGTGTAAACCAAAGTGTTCCCTACAGTAGTGTAAACCAAAGTGTTCCCTACAGTAGTGTAAACCAAAGTGTTCCCTACAGTAGTGTAAACCAAAGTGTTCCCTACAGTAGTGTAAACCAAAGTGTTCCCTACAGTAGTGTAAACCAAAGTGTTCCCTACAGTAGTGTAAACCAAAGTGTTCCCTACAGTAGTGTAAACCAAAGTGTTCCCTATAGTAGTGTAAACCAAAGTGTTCCCTACAGTAGTGTAAACCAAAGTGTTCCCTACAGTAGTGTAAACCAAAGTGTTCCCTACAGTAGTGTAAACCAAAGTGTTCCCTACAGTAGTGTAAACCAAAGTGTTCCCTACAGTAGTGTAAACCAAAGTGTTCCCTACAGTAAGTGTAAACCAAAGTGTTCCCTACAGTAGTGTAAACCAAAGTGTTCCCTACAGTAGTGTAAACCAAAAAGTAGTTAAACCCCTACAGTAGTGTAAACCAAAGTGTTCCCTACAGTAGTGTAAACCAAAGTGTTCCCTACAGTAGTGTAAACCAAAGTGTTCCCTACAGTAGTGTAAACCAAAGTGTTCCCTATAGTAGTGTAAACCAAAGTGTTCCCTACAGTAGTGTAAACCAAAGTGTTCCCTACAGTAGTGTAAACCAAAGTGTTCCCTACAGTAGTGTAAACCAAAGTGTTCCCTATAGTAGTGTAAACCAAAGTGTTCCCTACAGTAGTGTAAACCAAAGTGTTCCCTACAGTAGTGTAAACCAAAGTGTTCCCTACAGTAGTGTAAACCAAAGTGTTCCCTACAGTAGTGTAAACCAAAGTGTTCCCTACAGTAGTGTAAACCAAAGTGTTCCCTATAGTAGTGTAAACCAAAGTGTTCCTACAGTAGTGTAAACCAAAGTGTTCCTATAGTAGTGTAAACAAAGTGTTCCTACAGTAGTGTAAACCAAAGTGTTCCCTACAGTAGTGTAAACCAAAGTGTTCCCTACAGTAGTGTAAACCAAAGTGTTCCCTACAGTAGTGTAAACCAAAGTGTTCCCTACAGTAGTGTAAACCAAAGTGTTCCCTACAGTAGTGTAAACCAAAGTGTTCCCTACAGTAGTGTAAACCAAAGTGTTCCCTACAGTAGTGTAAACCAAAGTGTTCCCTACAGTAGTGTAAACCAAAGTGTTCCCTACAGTAGTGTAAACCAAAGTGTTCCCTACAGTAGTGTAAACCAAAGTGTTCCCTATAGTAGTGCAAACCAAAGTGTTCCCTACAGTAGTGTAAACCAAAGTGTTCCCTACAGTAGTGTAAACCAAAGTGTTCCCTACCGTAGTGTAAACCAAAGTGTTCCCTACAGTAGTGTAAACCAAAGTGTTCCCGACAGTAGTGTAAACCAAAGTGTTCCCTACAGTAGTGTAAACCAAAGTGTTCCCTACAGTAGTGTAAACCAAAGTGTTCCCTACAGTAGTGTAAACCCAAAGTGTTCCCCAGTAGTGTAAACCAAAGTGTTCCCTACAGTAGTGTAAACCAAAGTGTTCCCTACAGTAGTGTAAACCAAAGTGTTCCTGTAGTAGTGTAAACCAAAGTGTTCCCTACAGTAGTGTAAACCAAAGTGTTCCCTACAGTAGTGTAAACCAAAGTGTTCCCTACAGTAGTGTAAACCAAAGTGTTCCCTACAGTAGTGTAAACCAAAGTGTTCCCTACAGTAGTGTAAACCAAAGTGTTCCCTACAGTAGTGTAAACCAAAGTGTTCCCAGTAGTGTAAACCAAAGTGTTCCCTAGTAGTGTAAACCAAAGTGTTCCCTACAGTAGTGTAAACCAAAGTGTTCCCTACAGTAGTGTAAACCAAAGTGTTCCCTACAGTAGTGTAAACCAAAGTGTTCCCTACAGTAGTGTAAACCAAAGTGTTCCCTACAGTAGTGTAAACCAAAGTGTTCCCTACAGTAGTGTAAACCAAAGTGTTCCCTACAGTAGTGTAAACCAAAGTGTTCCCTACAGTAGTGTAAACCAAAGTGTTCCCTATAGTAGTGTAAACCAAAGTGTTCCCTACAGTAGTGTAAACCAAAGTGTTCCCTATAGTAGTGTAAACCAAAGTGTTCCCTACAGTAGTGTAAACCAAAGTGTTCCCTACAGTAGTGTAAACCAAGTGTTCCCTACAGTAGTGTAAACCAAAGTGTTCCCTACAGTAGTGTAAACCAAAGTGTTCCCTACAGTAGTGTAAACCAAAGTGTTCCCTACAGTAGTGTAAACCAAAGTGTTCCCTACAGTAGTGTAAACCAAAGTGTTCCCTATAGTAGTGTAAACCAAAGTGTTCCCTACAGTAGTGTAAACCAAAGTGTTCCCTATAGTAGTGTAAACCAAAGTGTTCCCTACAGTAGTGTAAACAAAAGTAGTGTAAACCAAAGTGTTCCCTACAGTAGTGTAAACCAAAGTGTTCCCTACAGTAGTGTAAACCAAAGTGTTCCCTACAGTAGTGTAAACCAAAGTGTTCCCTAGTGTAAACCAAAGTGTTCCCTACAGTAGTGTAAACCAAAGTGTTCCCTACAGTAGTGTAAACCAAAGTGTTCCCTACAGTAGTGTAAACCAAAGTGTTCCCTACAGTAGTGTAAACCAAAGTGTTCCCTATAGTAGTGTAAACCAAAGTGTTCCCTACAGTAGTGTAAACCAAAGTGTTCCCTATAGTAGTGTAAACCAAAGTGTTCCCTACAGTAGTGTAAACCAAAAGTGTTCCCTACAGTAGTGTAAACCAAAGTGTTCCCTACAGTAGTGTAAACCAAAGTGTTCCCTACAGTAGTGTAAACCAAAGTGTTCCTACAGTAGTGTAAACCAAAGTGTTCCCTACAGTAGTGTAAACCAAAGTGTTCCCTACAGTAGTGTAAACCAAAGTGTAAACCAAAGTGTTCCCTACAGTAGTGTAAACCAAAGTGTTCCCTACAGTAGTGTAAACCAAAGTGTTCCCTACAGTAGTGTAAACCAAAGTGTTCCCTACAGTAGTGTAAACCAAAGTGTTCCTACAGTAGTGTAAACCAAAGTGTTCCCTACAGTAGTGTAAACCAAAGTGTTCCCTACAGTAGTGTAAACCAAAGTGTTCCCTATAGTAGTGTAAACCAAAGTGTTCCTACAGTAGTGTAAACCAAAGTGTTCCCTACAGTAGTGTAAACCAAAGTGTTCCATACACAGTAGTGTAAACCAAAGTGTTCCCTACAGTAGTGTAAACCAAAGTGTTCCTACAGTAGTGTAAACCAAAGTGTTCCCTACAGTAGTGTAAACCAAAGTGTTCCCTACAGTAGTGTAAACCAAAGTGTTCCCTAAGTGTTCCTACAGTAGTGTAAACCAAAGTGTTCCCTACAGTAGTGTAAACCAAAGTGTTCCCTACAGTAGTGTAAACCAAAGTGTTCCTACAGTAGTGTAAACCAAAGTGTTCCCTACAGTAGTGTAAACCAAAGTGTTCCCTACAGTAGTGTAAACCAAAGTGTTCCCTACAGTAGTGTAAACCAAAGTGTTCCCTACAGTAGTGTAAACCAAAGTGTTCCCTACAGTAGTGTGAACACTTTAGTAGTGTAAACCAAAGTGTTCCCTGTAGTAGTGTAAACCAAAGTGTTCCTACAGTAGTGTAAACCAAAGTGTTCCCTACAGTAGTGTAAACCAAAGTGTTCCCTACAGTAGTGTAAACCAAAGTGTTCCCTACAGTAGTGTAAACCAAAGTGTTCCCTACAGTAGTGCAAACCAAAGTGTTCCCTACAGTAGTGTAAACCAAAGAGTTCCCTATAGTATAGTAAACCAAAGTGTTCCCTACAGTAGTGTAAACCAAAGTGTTCCCTACAGTAGTGTAAACCAAAGTGTTCCCTATAGTAGTGTAAACCAAAGTGATCCTTTTAGTAGTGTAAACCAAAGTGTTCCCTGTAGTAGTGTAAACCAAAGTGTTCCCTACAGTAGTGTAAACCAAAGTGTTCCCTACAGTAGTGTAAACCAAAGTGTTCCCTACAGTAGTGTAAACCAAAGTGTTCCCTACAGTAGTGTAAACCAAAGTGTTCCCTATAGTAGTGTAAACCAAAGTGTTCCCTACAGTAGTGTAAACCAAAGTGTTCCCTACAGTAGTGTAAACCAAAGTGTTCCCTACAGTGTTAAACCAAAGTGTTCCCTACAGTAGTGTAAACCAAAGTGTTCCCTACAGTAGTGTAAACCAAAGTGTTCCCTACAGTAGTGTAAACCAAAGTGTTCCCTACAGTAGTGTAAACCAAAGTGTTCCCTATAGTAGTGTAAACCAAAGTGTTCCCTATAGTAGTGTAAACCAAAGTGTTCCCTGTAGTAGTGTAAACCAAAGTGTTCCCTATAGTAGTGTAAACCAAAGTGTTCCCTGTAGTAGTGTAAACCAAAGTGTTCCCTACAGTAGTGTGAACACTTTAGTAGTGTAAACCAAAGTGTTCCCTGTAGTAGTGTAAACCAAAGTGATCCTTTTAGTAGTGTAAACCAAAGTGTTCCCTGTAGTAGTGTAAACCAAAGTGTTCCCTACAGTAGTGTAAACCAAAGTGTTCCCGACAGTAGTGTAAACCAAAGTGTTCCCTACAGTAGTGCAAACCAAAGTGTTCCCTACAGTAGTGTAAACCAAAGTGTTCCCTATAGTAGTGTAAACCAAAGTGTTCCCAGTAGTGTAAACCAAAGTGTTCCCTACAGTAGTGTAAACCAAAGTGTTCCCTACAGTAGTGTAAACCAAAGTGTTCCCTACAGTAGTGTAAACCAAAGTGTTCCCTACAGTAGTGTAAACCAAAGTGTTCCCTACAGTAGTGTAAACCAAAGTGTTCCCCAGTAGTAGTGTAAACCAAAGTGTTCCCTATAGTAGTGTAAACCAAAGTGTTCCCTACAGTAGTGTAAACCAAAGTGTTCCCTACAGTAGTGTAAACCAAAGTGTTCCCTACAGTAGTGTAAACCAAAGTGTTCCCTACAGTAGTGTAAACCAAAGTGTTCCTACAGTAGTGTAAACCAAAGTGTTCCCTACAGTAGTGTAAACCAAAGTGTTCCCTACAGTAGTGTAAACCAAAGTGTTCCCTACAGTAGTGTAAACCAAAGTGTTCCCTACAGTAGTGTAAACCAAAGTGTTCCCTACAGTAGTGTAAACCAAAGTGTTCCCTACAGTAGTGTAAACCAAAGTGTTCCCTACAGTAGTGTAAACCAAAGTGTTCCCTATAGTAGTGTAAACCAAAGTGTTCCCTATAGTAGTGTAAACCAAAGTGTTCCCTATAGTAGTGTAAACCAAAGTGTTCCCTACAGTAGTGTGAACACTTTAGTAGTGTAAACCAAAGTGTTCCCTGTAGTAGTGTAAACCAAAGTGATCCTTTTAGTAGTGTAAACCAAAGTGTTCCCTACAGTAGTGTAAACCAAAGTGTTCCCTACAGTAGTGTAAACCAAAGTGTTCCCTACAGTAGTGTAAACCAAAGTGTTCCCTACAGTAGTGTAAACCAAAGTGTTCCCTACAGTAGTGTAAACCAAAGTGTTCCCTACAGTAGTGTAAACCAAAGTGTTCCCTACAGTAGTGTAAACCAAAGTGTTCCCTACAGTAGTGTAAACCAAAGTGTTCCCTACAGTAGTGTAAACCAAAGTGTTCCCTATAGTAGTGTAAACCAAAGTGTTCCCTATAGTAGTGTAAACCAAAGTGTTCCCTACAGTAGTGTAAACCAAAGTGTTCCCTATAGTAGTGTAAACCAAAGTGTTCCCTACAGTAGTGTAAACCAAAGTGTTCCCTACAGTAGTGTAAACCAAAGTGTTCCCTACAGTAGTGTAAACCAAAGTGTTCCCTACAGTAGTGTAAACCAAAGTGTTCCCTACAGTAGTGTAAACCAAAGTGTTCCCTACAGTAGTGTAAACCAAAGTGTTCCCTACAGTAGTGTAAACCAAAGTGTTCCCTACAGTAGTGTAAACCAAAGTGTTCCCTACAGTAGTGTAAACCAAAGTGTTCCCTACAGTAGTGTAAACCAAAGTGTTCCCTACAGTAGTGTAAACCAAAGTGTTCCCTACAGTAGTGTAAACCAAAGTGTTCCTACAGTAGTGTAAACCAAAGTGTTCCTACAGTAGTGTAAACCAAAGTGTTCCCTACAGTAGTGTAAACCAAAGTGTTCCCTACAGTAGTGTAAACCAAAGTGTTCCCTACAGTAGTGTGTAAAGTGTTCCCAAAGTGTTCCCTACAGTAGTGTAAACCAAAGTGTTCCCTACAGTAGTGTAAACCAAAGTGTTCCCTACAGTAGTGTAAACCAAAGTGTTCCTATAGTAGTGTAAACCAAAGTGTTCCCTACAGTAGTGTAAACCAAAGTGTTCCCTACAGTAGTGTAAACCAAAGTGTTCCCTACAGTAGTGTAAACCAAAGTGTTCCTACAGTAGTGTAAACCAAAGTGTAGTAGTGTAAACCAAAGTGTTCCCTACAGTAGTGTAAACCAAAGTGTTCCCTACAGTAACAGTAGTGTAAACCAAAGTGTTCCCTACAGTAGTGTAAACCAAAGTGTTCCCTACAGTAGTGTAAACCAAAGTGTTCCCTACAGTAGTGTAAACCAAAGTGTTCCCTACAGTAGTGTAAACCAAAGTGTTCCCTACAGTAGTGTAAACCAAAGTGTTCCCTACAGTAGTGTAAACCAAAGTGTTCCCTACAGTAGTGTAAACCAAAGTGTTCCCTACAGTAGTGTAAACCAAAGTGTTCCCTACAGTAGTGTAACCAAAGTGTTCCCTACAGTAGTGTAAACCAAAGTGTTCCCTACAGTAGTGTAAACCAAAGTGTTCCCTACAGTAGTGTAAACCAAAGTGTTCCCTACAGTAGTGTAAACCAAAGTGTTCCCTACAGTAGTGTAAACCAAAGTGTTCCCTACAGTAGTGTAAACCAAAGTGTTCCCTACAGTAGTGTAAACCAAAGTGTTCCCTACAGTAGTGTAAACCAAAGTGTTCCCTACAGTAGTGTAAACCAAAGTGTTCCTACAGTAGTGTAAACCAAAGTGTTCCTACAGTAGTGTAAACCAAAGTGTTCCCTACAGTAGTGTAAACCAAAGTGTTCCCTACAGTAGTGTAAACCAAAGTGTTCCCTACAGTAGTGTAAACCAAAGTGTTCCCTACAGTAGTGTAAACCAAAGTGTTCCCTACAGTAGTGTAAACCAAAGTGTTCCCTACAGTAGTGTAAACCAAAGTGTTCCCTACAGTAGTGTAAACCAAAGTGTTCCCTACAGTAGTGTAAAGTGTTCCCTACAGTAGTGTAAACCAAAGTGTTCCCTACAGTAGTGTAAACCAAAGTGTTCCCTACAGTAGTGTAAACCAAAGTGTTCCCTACAGTAGTGTAAACCAAAGTGTTCCCTACAGTAGTGTAAACCAAAGTGTTCCCTACAGTAGTGTAAACCAAAGTGTTCCCTACAGTAGTGTAAACCAAAGTGTTCCCTAGTAGTGTAAACCAAAGTGTTCCTACAGTAGTGTGAACACTTTAGTAGTGTAAACCAAAGTGTTCCCTACAGTAGTGTAAACCAAAGTGTTCCCTACAGTAGTGTAAACCAAAGTGTTCCCTACAGTAGTGTAAACCAAAGTGTTCCCTACAGTAGTGTAAACCAAAGTGTTCCTACAGTAGTGTAAACCAAAGTGTTCCCTACAGTAGTGTAAAACCAAGTGTTCCCTACAGTAGTGTAAACCAAAGTGTTCCCTATAGTAGTGTAAACCAAAGTGTTCCCTACAGTAGTGTAAACCAAAGTGTTCCCTACAGTAGTGTAAACCAAAGTGTTCCTACAGTAGTGTAAACCAAAGTGTTCCCTACAGTAGTGTAAACCAAAGTGTTCCCTACAGTAGTGTAAACCAAAGTGTTCCCTACAGTAGTGTAAACCAAAGTGTTCCCTACAGTAGTGTAAACCAAAGTGTTCCCTACAGTAGTGTAAACCAAAGTGTTCCCTACAGTAGTGTAAACCAAAGTGTTCCCTACAGTAGTGTAAACCAAAGTGTTCCCTACAGTAGTGTAAACCAAAGTGTTCCCTACAGTAGTGTAAACCAAAGTGTTCCCTACAGTAGTGTAAACCAAAGTGTTCCCTACAGTAGTGTAAACCAAAGTGTTCCTACAGTAGTGTAAACCAAAGTGTTCCCTACAGTAGTGTAAACCAAAGTGTTCCCTACAGTAGTGTAAACCAAAGTGTTCCCTACAGTAGTGTAAACCAAAGTGTTCCCTACAGTAGTGTAAACCAAAGTGTTCCCTAGTGTAAACCAAAGTGTTCCCTACAGTAGTGTAAACCAAAGTGTTCCCTACAGTAGTGTAAACCAAAGTGTTCCCTACAGTAGTGTAAACCAAAGTGTTCCCTACAGTAGTGTAAACCAAAGTGTTCCCTACAGTAGTGTAAAGTGTTCCCAAAGTGTTCCCTACAGTAGTGTAAACCAAAGTGTTCCCTATAGTAGTGTAAACCAAAGTGTTCCTTTTAGTAGTGTAAACCAAAAGTGTAAACCAAAGTGTTCCCTACAGTAGTGTAAACCAAAGTGTTCCCTACAGTAGTGTAAACCAAAGTGTTCCCTACAGTAGTGTAAACCAAAGTGTTCCCTACAGTAGTGTAGTAGTGTAAACCAAAGTGTTCCCTACAGTAGTGTAAACCAAAGTGTTCCCTACAGTAGTGTAAACCAAAGTGTTCCCTACAGTAGTGTAAACCAAAGTGTTCCCTACAGTAGTGTAAACCAAAGTGTTCCCTACAGTAGTGTAAACCAAAGTGTTCCCTACAGTAGTGTAAACCAAAGTGTTCCCTACAGTAGTGTAAACCAAAACAGTAGTGTAAACCAAAGTGTTCCCTACAGTAGTGTAAACAAAGTGTTCCCTACAGTAGTGTAAACCAAAGTGTTCCCTACAGTAGTGTAAACCCAAGTGTTCCCTACAGTAGTGTAAACCAAAGTGTTCCCTAAAGTAGTGTAAACCAAAGTGTTCCCTACAGTAGTGTAAACCAAAGTGTTCCCTACAGTAGTGTAAACCAAAGTGTTCCCTATAGTAGTGTAAACCAAAGTGTTCCCTACAGTAGTGTAAACCAAAGTGTTCCCTACAGTAGTGTAAACCAAAGTGTTCCCTACAGTAGTGTAAACCAAAGTGTTCCCTACAGTAGTGTAAACCAAAGTGTTCCCTACAGTAGTGTAAACCAAAGTGTTCCCTACAGTAGTGTAAACCAAAGTGTTCCCTACAGTAGTGTAAACCAAAGTGTTCCCTACAGTAGTGTAAACCAAAGTGTTCCCTACAGTAGTGTAAACCAAAGTGTTCCCTACAGTAGTGTAAACCAAAGTGTTCCCTACAGTAGTGTAAACCAAAGTGTTCCCTACAGTAGTGTAAACCAAAGTGTTCCCTACAGTAGTGTAAACCAAAGTGTTCCCTACAGTAGTGTAAACCAAAGTGTTCCCTACAGTAGTGTAAACCAAAGTGTTCCTACAGTAGTGTAAACCAAAGTGTTCCCTACAGTAGTGTAAACCAAAGTGTTCCCTACAGTAGTGTAAACCAAAGTGTTCCCTACAGTAGTGTAAACCAAAGTGTTCCCTACAGTAGTGTAAACCAAAGTGTTCCCTACAGTAGTGTAAACCAAAGTGTTCCCTACAGTAGTGTAAACCAAAGTGTTCCCTACAGTAGTGTAAACCAAAGTGTTCCCTACAGTAGTGTAAACCAAAGTGTTCCCTACAGTAGTGTAAACCAAAGTGTTCCCTACAGTAGTGTAAACCAAAGTGTTCCCTACAGTAGTGTAAACCAAAGTGTTCCCTACAGTAGTGTAAACCAAAGTGTTCCCTACAGTAGTGTAAACCAAAGTGTTCCCTACAGTAGTGTAAACCAAAGTGTTCCCTACAGTAGTGTAAACCAAAGTGTTCCCTACAGTAGTGTAAACCAAAGTGTTCCCTACAGTAGTGTAAACCAAAGTGTTCCCTACAGTAGTGTAAACCCAAGTGTTCCCTACAGTAGTGTAAACCAAAGTGTTCCCTACAGTAGTGTAAACCAAAGTGTTCCCTACAGTAGTGTAAACCAAAGTGTTCCCTATAGTAGTGTAAACCAAAGTGTTCCCTACAGTAGTGTAAACCAAAGTGTTCCCTACAGTAGTGTAAACCAAAGTGTTCCCTACAGTAGTGTAAACCAAAGTGTTCCCTACAGTAGTGTAAACCAAAGTGTTCCCTACAGTAGTGTAAACCAAGTGTTCCCTACAGTAGTGTAAACCAAAGTGTTCCCTACAGTAGTGTAAACCAAAGTGTTCCCTAGTGTAAACCAAAGTGTACAGTAGTGTAAACCAAAGTGTTCCCTACAGTAGTGTAAACCAAAGTGTTCCCCAGTAGTGTAAACCAAAGTGTTCCCTACAGTAGTGTAAACCAAAGTGTTCCCTACAGTAGTGTAAACCAAAGTGTTCCCTACAGTAGTGTAAACCAAAGTGTTCCCTACAGTAGTGTAAACCAAAGTGTTCCCTACAGTAGTGTAAACCAAAGTGTTCCCTACAGTAGTGTAAACCAAAGTGTTCCCTACAGTAGTGTAAACCAAAGTGATCCTTTTAGTAGTGTAAACCAAAGTGTTCCCTGTAGTAGTGTAAACCAAAGTGTTCCCTACAGTAGTGTAAACCAAAGTGTTCCCGACAGTAGTGTAAACCAAAGTGTTCCCTACAGTAGTGTAAACCAAAGTGTTCCCTACAGTAGTGTAAACCAAAGTGTTCCCTACAGTAGTGTAAACCAAAGTGTTCCCTACAGTAGTGTAAACCAAAGTGTTCCCTACAGTAGTGTAAACCAAAGTGTTCCCTAGTGTAAACCAAAGTGTTCCCTACAGTAGTGTAAACCAAAGTGTTCCCTACAGTAGTGTAAACCAAAGTGTTCCCTACAGTAGTGTAAACCAAAGTGTTCCCTACAGTAGTGTAAACCAAAGTGTTCCTACAGTAGTGTAAACCAAAGTGTTCCCTACAGTAGTGTAAACCAAAGTGTTCCCTACAGTAGTGTAAACCAAAGTGTTCCCTACAGTAGTGTAAACCAAAGTGTTCCCTACAGTAGTGTAAACCAAAGTGTTCCCTACAGTAGTGTAAACCAAAGTGTTCCCTACAGTAGTGTAAACCAAAGTGTTCCCTACAGTAGTGTAAACCAAAGTGTTCCCTACAGTAGTGTAAACCAAAGTGTTCCCTACAGTAGTGTAAACCAAAGTGTTCCCTACAGTAGTGTAAACCAAAGTGTTCCCTACAGTAGTGTAAACCAAAGTGTTCCCTACAGTAGTGTAAACCAAAGTGTTCCCTACAGTAGTGTAAACCAAAGTGTTCCCTACAGTAGTGTAAACCAAAGTGTTCCCTACAGTAGTGTAAACCAAAGTGTTCCCTACAGTAGTGTAAACCAAAGTGTTCCCTACAGTAGTGTAAACCAAAGTGTTCCCTACAGTAGTGTAAACCAAAGTGTTCCCTATAGTAGTGTAAACCAAAGTGTTCCCTAAGTAGTTAAACCAAAGTGTTCCCTACAGTAGTGTAAACCAAAGTGTTCCCTACAGTAGTGTAAACCAAAGTGTTCCCTACAGTAGTGTAAACCAAAGTGTTCCCTACAGTAGTGTAAACCAAAGTGTTCCCTACAGTAGTGTAAACCAAAGTGTTCCTACAGTAGTGTAAACCAAAGTGTTCCCTACAGTAGTGTAAACCAAAGTGTTCCCTACAGTAGTGTAAACCAAAGTGTTCCCTACAGTAGTGTAAACCAAAGTGTTCCCTACAGTAGTGTAAACCAAAGTGTTCCCTACAGTAGTGTAAACCAAAGTGTTCCCTACAGTAGTGTAAACCAAAGTGTTCCCTACAGTAGTGTAAACCAAAGTGTTCCCTACAGTAGTGTAAACCAAAGTGTTCCCTACAGTAGTGTAAACCAAAGTGTTCCCTACAGTAGTGTAAACCAAAGTGTTCCCTACAGTAGTGTAAACCAAAGTGTTCCCTACAGTAGTGTAAACCAAAGTGTTCCCTACAGTAGTGTAAACCAAAGTGTTCCCTACAGTAGTGTAAACCAAAGTGTTTCCCAAAGTGTTCCCTACAGTAGTGTAAACCAAAGTGTTCCTACAGTAGTGTAAACCAAAGTGTTCCCTACAGTAGTGTAAACCAAAAAGTGTGTTCCCTACAGTAGTGTAAACCAAAGTGTTCCCTACAGTAGTGTAAACCAAAGTGTTCCCTAAACAAAGTAGTGTAAACCAAAGTGTTCCCTACAGTAGTGTAAACCAAAGTGTTCCTACAGTAGTGTAAACCAAAGTGTTCCCTACAGTAGTGTAAACCAAAGTGTTCCCTACAGTAGTGTAAACCAAAGTGTTCCCTACAGTAGTGTAAACCAAAGTGTTCCCTACAGTAGTGTAAACCAAAGTGTTCCCTACAGTAGTGTAAACCAAAGTGTTCCCTACAGTAGTGTAAACCAAAGTGTTCCCTACAGTAGTGTAAACCAAAGTGTTCCCTACAGTAGTGTAAACCAAAGTGTTCCCTATAGTAGTGTAAACCAAAGTGTTCCCTATAGTAGTGTAAACCAAAGTGTTCCCTGTAGTAGTGTAAACCAAAGTGTTCCCTATAGTAGTGTAAACCAAAGTGTTCCCTGTAGTAGTGTAAACCAAAGTGTTCCCTACAGTAGTGTGAACACTTTAGTAGTGTAAACCAAAGTGTTCCCTGTAGTAGTGTAAACCAAAGTGATCCTTTTAGTAGTGTAAACCAAAGTGTTCCCTGTAGTAGTGTAAACCAAAGTGTTCCCTACAGTAGTGTAAACCAAAGTGTTCCCGACAGTAGTGTAAACCAAAGTGTTCCCTACAGTAGTGCAAACCAAAGTGTTCCCTACAGTAGTGTAAACCAAAGTGTTCCCTACAGTAGTGTAAACCAAAGTGTTCCCTACAGTAGTGTAAACCAAAGTGTTCCCTACAGTAGTGTAAACCAAAGTGTTCCCTACAGTAGTGTAAACCAAAGTGTTCCCTATAGTAGTGTAAACCAAAGTGTTCCCTACAGTAGTGTAAACCAAAGTGTTCCCTATAGTAGTGTAAACCAAAGTGTTCCCTACAGTAGTGTAAACCAAAGTGTTCCCTACAGTAGTGTAAACCAAAGTGTTCCCTACAGTAGTGTAAACCAAAGTGTTCCCTACAGTAGTGTAAACCAAAGTGTTCCCTATAGTAGTGTAAACCAAAGTGTTCCCTACAGTAGTGTAAACCAAAGTGTTCCCTATAGTAGTGTAAACCAAAGTGTTCCCTACAGTAGTGTAAACCAAAGTGTTCCCTACAGTAGTGTAAACCAAAGTGTTCCCTACAGTAGTGTAAACCAAAGTGTTCCCTACAGTAGTGTAAACCAAAGTGTTCCCTACAGTAGTGTAAACCAAAGTGTTCCCTAAGTGTAAACCAAAGTGTTCCCTACAGTAGTGTAAACCAAAGTGTTCCTACAGTAGTGTAAACCAAAGTGTTCCCTACAGTAGTGTAAACCAAAGTGTTCCCTACAGTAGTGTAAACCAAAGTGTTCCCTACAGTAGTGTAAACCAAAGTGTTCCCTACAGTAGTGTAAACCAAAGTGTTCCCTACAGTAGTGTAAACCAAAGTGTTCCCTACAGTAGTGTAAACCAAAGTGTTCCCTATAGTAGTGTAAACCAAAGTGTTCCCTACAGTAGTGTAAACCAAAGTGTTCCCTACAGTAGTGTAAACCAAAGTGTTCCCTACAGTAGTGTAAACCAAAGTGTTCCCTACAGTAGTGTAAACCAAAGTGTTCCTACAGTAGTGTAAACCAAAGTGTTCCCTACAGTAGTGTAAACCAAAGTGTTCCCTACAGTAGTGTAAACCAAAGTGTTCCCTACAGTAGTGTAAACCAAAGTGTTCCCTACAGTAGTGTAAACCAAAGTGTTCCCTACAGTAGTGTAAACCAAAGTGTTCCCTACAGTAGTGTAAACCAAAGTGTTCCCTACAGTAGTGTAAACCAAAGTGTTCCCTACAGTAGTGTAAACCAAAGTGTTCCCTACAGTAGTGTAAACCAAAGTGTTCCCTACAGTAGTGTAAACCAAAGTGTTCCCTACAGTAGTGTAAACCAAAGTGTTCCCTACAGTAGTGTAAACCAAAGTGTTCCCTACAGTAGTGTAAACCAAAGTGTTCCCTACAGTAGTGTAAACCAAAGTGTTCCCTATAGTAGTGTAAACCAAAGTGTTCCCTACAGTAGTGTAAACCAAAGTGTTCCCTACAGTAGTGTAAACCAAAGTGTTCCCTACAGTAGTGTAAACCAAAGTGTTCCCTACAGTAGTGTAAACCAAAGTGTTCCCTACAGTAGTGTAAACCAAAGTGTTCCCTACAGTAGTGTAAACCAAAGTGTTCCCTACAGTAGTGTAAACCAAAGTGTTCCCTACAGTAGTGTAAACCAAAGTGTTCCCTACAGTAGTGTAAACCAAAGTGTTCCCTACAGTAGTGTAAACCAAAGTGTTCCTACAGTAGTGTAAACCAAAGTGTTCCTACAGTAGTGTAAACCAAAGTGTTCCCTACAGTAGTGTAAACCAAAGTGTTCCCTACAGTAGTGTAAACCAAAGTGTTCCCTACAGTAGTGTAAACCAAAGTGTTCCCTATAGTAGTGTAAACCAAAGTGTTCCCTACAGTAGTGTAAACCAAAGTGTTCCCTACAGTAGTGTAAACCAAAGTGTTCCCTACAGTAGTGTAAACCAAAGTGTTCCCTACAGTAGTGTAAACCAAAGTGTTCCCTACAGTAGTGTAAACCAAAGTGTTCCCTATAGTAGTGTAAACCAAAGTGTTCCCTATAGTAGTGTAAACCAAAGTGTTCCCTATAGTAGTGTAAACCAAAGTGTTCCCTATAGTAGTGTAAACCAAAGTGTTCCCTGTAGTAGTGTAAACCAAAGTGTTCCCTACAGTAGTGTGAACACTTTAGTAGTGTAAACCAAAGTGTTCCCTGTAGTAGTGTAAACCAAAGTGTTCCCTACAGTAGTGTAAATCAAAGTGTTCCCTATAGTAGTGTAAACCAAAGTGTTCCCTACAGTAGTGTAAACCAAAGTGTTACAGTAGTGTAAACCAAAGTGTTCCCTACAGTAGTGTAAACCAAAGTGTTCCCTACAGTAGTGTAAACCAAAGTGTTCCCTATAGTAGTGTAAACCAAAGTGTTCCCTACAGTAGTGTAAACCAAAGTGTTCCCTACAGTAGTGTAAACCAAAGTGTTCCCTACAGTAGTGTAAACCAAAGTGTTCCCTACAGTAGTGTAAACCAAAGTGTTCCCTACAGTAGTGTAAACCAAAGTGTAGTGTAAACCAAAGTGTTCCCTACAGTAGTGTAAACCAAAGTGTTCCCTACAGTAGTGTAAACCAAAGTGTTCCCTACAGTAGTGTAAACCAAAGTGTTCCCTATAGTAGTGTAAACCAAAGTGTTCCCTACAGTAGTGTAAACCAAAGTGTTCCCTACAGTAGTGTAAACCAAAGTGTTCCCTATAGTAGTGTAAACCAAAGTGTTCCCTACAGTAGTGTAAACCAAAGTGTTCCCTACAGTAGTGTAAACCAAAGTGTTCCCTACAGTAGTGTAAACCAAAGTGTTCCCTACAGTAGTGTAAACCAAAGTGTTCCCTACAGTAGTGTAAACCAAAGTGTTCCCTACAGTAGTAAACCAAAGTGTAAACCAAAGTGTTCCCTACAGTAGTGTAAACCAAAGTGTTCCCTACAGTAGTGTAAACCAAAGTGTTCCCTACAGTAGTGTAAACCAAAGTGTTCCCTACAGTAGTGTAAACCAAAGTGTTCCCTACAGTAGTGTAAACCAAAGTGTTCCCTACAGTAGTGTAAACCAAAGTGTTCCCTACAGTAGTGTAAACCAAAGTGTTCCCTACAGTAGTGTAAACCAAAGTGTTCCCTACAGTAGTGTAAACCAAAGTGTTCCCTACAGTAGTGTAAACCAAAGTGTTCCCTACAGTAGTGTAAACCAAAGTGTTCCCTACAGTAGTGTAAACCAAAGTGTTAGTAGTGTAAACCAAAGTGTTCCCTACAGTAGTGTAAACCAAAGTGTTCCCTACAGTAGTGTAAACCAAAGTGTTCCCTACAGTAGTGTAAACCAAAGTGTTCCCTATAGTAGTGTAAACCAAAGTGTTCCCTACAGTAGTGTAAACCAAAGTGTTCCCTACAGTAGTGTAAACCAAAGTGTTCCCTACAGTAGTGTAAACCAAAGTGTTCCCTACAGTAGTGTAAACCAAAGTGTTCCCTACAGTAGTGTAAACCAAAGTGTACAGTAGTGTAAACCAAAGTGTTCCCTACAGTAGTGTAAACCAAAGTGTTCCCTACAGTAGTGTAAACCAAAGTGTTCCCTACAGTAGTGTAAACCAAAGTGTTCCCTACAGTAGTGTAAACCAAAGTGTTCCCTACAGTAGTGTAAACCAAAGTGTTCCCTACAGTAGTGTAAACCAAAGTGTTCCCTACAGTAGTGTAAACCAAAGTGTTCCCTACAGTAGTGTAAACCAAAGTGTTCCCTACAGTAGTGTAAACCAAAGTGTTCCCTATAGTAGTGTAAACCAAAGTGTTCCCTATAGTAGTGTAAACCAAAGTGTTCCCTACAGTAGTGTAAACCAAAGTGTTCCCTACAGTAGTGTAAACCAAAGTGTTCCCTACAGTAGTGTAAACCAAGTGTTCCCTACAGTAGTGTAAACCAAAGTGTTCCCTACAGTAGTGTAAACCAAAGTGTTCCCTACAGTAGTGTAAACCAAAGTGTTCCCTACAGTAGTGTAAACCAAAGTGTTCCCTACAGTAGTGTAAACCAAAGTGTTCCCTACAGTAGTGTAAACCAAAGTGTTCCCTACAGTAGTGTAAACCAAAGTGTTCCCTACAGTAGTGTAAACCAAAGTGTTCCCTACAGTAGTGTAAACCAAAGTGTTCCCTACAGTAGTGTAAACCAAAGTGTTCCCTAAACAGTAGTGTAAACCAAAGTGTTCCCTACAGTAGTGTAAACCAAAGTGTTCCCTACAGTAGTGTAAACCAAAGTGTTCCCTACAGTAGTGTAAACCAAAGTGTTCCCTACAGTAGTGTAAACCAAAGTGTTCCCTACAGTAGTGTAAACCAAAGTGTTCCCTACAGTAGTGTAAACCAAAGTGTTCCCTACAGTAGTGTAAACCAAAGTGTAGTAGTGTAAACCAAAGTGTTCCCTACAGTAGTGTAAACCAAAGTGTTCCCTACAGTAGTGTAAACCAAAGTGTTCCCTACAGTAGTGTAAACCAAAGTGTTCCCTACAGTAGTGTAAACCAAAGTGTTCCCTACAGTAGTGTAAACCAAAGTGTTCCCTACAGTAGTGTAAACCAAAGTGTTCCCTATAGTAGTGTAAACCAAAGTGTTCCCTATAGTAGTGTAAACCAAAGTGTTCCCTACAGTAGTGTAAACCAAAGTGTTCCCTATAGTAGTGTAAACCAAAGTGTTCCCTGTAGTAGTGTAAACCAAAGTGTTCCCTACAGTAGTGTGAACAAACCAAAGTGTTCCCTGTAGTAGTGTAAACCAAAGTGATCCTTTTAGTAGTGTAAACCAAAGTGTTCCCTGTAGTAGTGTAAACCAAAGTGTTCCCTACAGTAGTGTAAACCAAAGTGTTCCCGACAGTAGTGTAAACCAAAGTGTTCCCTACAGTAGTGTAAACCAAAGTGTTCCCTACAGTAGTGTAAACCAAAGTGTTCCCTATAGTAGTGTAAACCAAAGTGTTCCCTACAGTAGTGTAAACCAAAGTGTTCCCTACAGTAGTGTAAACCAAAGTGTTCCCTACAGTAGTGTAAACCAAAGTGTTCCCTATAGTAGTGTAAACCAAAGTGTTCCCTATAGTAGTGTAAACCAAAGTGTTCCTACAGTAGTGTAAACCAAAGTGTTCCCTACAGTAGTGTAAACCAAAGTGTTCCCTACAGTAGTGTAAACCAAAGTGTTCCCTACAGTAGTGTAAACCAAAGTGTTCCCTACAGTAGTGTAAACCAAAGTGTTCCCTACAGTAGTGTAAACCAAAGTGTTCCCTACAGTAGTGTAAACCAAAGTGTTCCCTACAGTAGTGTAAACCAAAGTGTTCCCTACAGTAGTGTAAACCAAAGTGTTCCCTACAGTAGTGTAAACCAAAGTGTTCCCTACAGTAGTGTAAACCAAAGTGTTCCTACAGTAGTGTAAACCAAAGTGTTCCCTACAGTAGTGTAAACCAA
The DNA here is from genome assembly GCF_034236695.1 of Oncorhynchus nerka. Classification (NCBI taxonomy): domain Eukaryota; kingdom Metazoa; phylum Chordata; class Actinopteri; order Salmoniformes; family Salmonidae; genus Oncorhynchus; species Oncorhynchus nerka. The sequence goes on along the minus strand of NC_088397.1, from coordinate 19,623,074 downwards.
AGTGTTCCCTACAGTAGTGTAAACCAAAGTGTTCCCTACAGTAGTGTAAACCAAAGTGTTCCCTATAGTAGTGTAAACCAAAGTGTTCCCTACAGTAGTGTAAACCAAAGTGTTCCCTACAGTAGTGTAAACCAAAGTGTTCCCTACAGTAGTGTAAACCAAAGTGTTCCCTACAGTAGTGTAAACCAAAGTGTTCCCTACAGTAGTGTAAACCAAAGTGTTCCCTAGTAGTGTAAACCAAAGTGTTCCCTACAGTAGTGTAAACCAAAGTGTTCCCTACAGTAGTGTAAACCAAAGTGTTCCCTACAGTAGTGTAAACCAAAGTGTTCCCTACAGTAGTGTAAACCAAAGTGTTCCCTATAGTAGTGTAAACCAAAGTGTTCCCTACAGTAGTGTAAACCAAAGTGTTCCCTATAGTAGTGTAAACCAAAGTGTTCCCTACAGTAGTGTAAACCAAAGTGTTCCCTACAGTAGTGTAAACCAAAGTGTAGTAGTGTAAACCAAAGTGTTCCCTACAGTAGTGTAAACCAAAGTGTTCCCTACAGTAGTGTAAACCAAAGTGTTCCCTACAAAGTGTAGTAGTGTAAACCAAAGTGTTCCCTACAGTAGTGTAAACCAAAGTGTTCCCTACAGTAGTGTAAACCAAAGTGTTCCCCAGTAGTGTAAACCAAAGTGTTCCCTACAGTAGTGTAAACCAAAGTGTTCCCTACAGTAGTGTAAACCAAAGTGTTCCCTACAGTAGTGTAAACCAAAGTGTTCCCTACAGTAGTGTAAACCAAAGTGTTCCCTACAGTAGTGTAAACCAAAGTGTTCCCTACAGTAGTGTAAACCAAAGTGTTCCCTACAGTAGTGTAAACCAAAGTGTTCCCTACAGTAGTGTAAACCAAAGTGTTCCCTACAGTAGTGTAAACCAAAGTGTTCCCTACAGTAGTGTAAACCAAAGTGTTCCCTACAGTAGTGTAAACCAAAGTGTTCCCTACAGTAGTGTAAACCAAAGTGTTCCCTACAGTAGTGTAAACCAAAGTGTTCCCTACAGTAGTGTAAACCAAAGTGTTCCCTACAGTAGTGTAAACCAAAGTGTTCCCTACAGTAGTGTAAACCAAAGTGTTCCCTACAGTAGTGTAAACCAAAGTGTTCCCTACAGTAGTGTAAACCAAAGTGTTCCCTACAGTAGTGTAAACCAAAGTGTTCCCTACAGTAGTGTAAACCAAAGTGTTCCCTACAGTAGTGTAAACCAAAGTGTTCCCTACAGTAGTGTAAACCAAAGTGTTCCCTACAGTAGTGTAAACCAAAGTGTTCCCTACAGTAGTGTAAACCAAAGTGTTCCCTACAGTAGTGTAAACCAAAGTGTTCCCTACAGTAGTGTAAACCAAAGTGTTCCCTACAGTAGTGTAAACCAAAGTGTTCCCTACAGTAGTGTAAACCAAAGTGTTCCCTACAGTAGTGTAAACCAAAGTGTTCCCTACAGTAGTGTAAACCAAAGTGTTCCCTACAGTAGTGTAAACCAAAGTGTTCCCTACAGTAGTGTAAACCAAAGTGTTCCCTACAGTAGTAGTGTAAACCAAAGTGTTCCCTACAGTAGTGTAAACCAAAGTGTTCCCTACAGTAGTGTAAACCAAAGTGTTTCCCTACAGTAGTGTAAACCAAAGTGTTCCCTACAGTAGTGTAAACCAAAGTGTTCCCTACAGTAGTGTAAACCAAAGTGTTCCCTACAGTAGTGTAAACCAAAGTGTTCCCTACAGTAGTGTAAACCAAAGTGTTCCCTACAGTAGTGTAAACCAAAGTGTTCCCTACAGTAGTGTAAACCAAAGTGTTCCCTACAGTAGTGTAAACCAAAGTGTTCCCTACAGTAGTGTAAACCAAAGTGTTCCCTACAGTAGTGTAAACCAAAGTGTTCCCTACAGTAGTGTAAACCAAAGTGTTCCCTACAGTAGTGTAAACCAAAGTGTTCCCTACAGTAGTGTAAACCAAAGTGTTCCCTACAGTAGTGTAAACCAAAGTGTTCCCTACAGTAGTGTAAACCAAAGTGTTCCCTACAGTAGTGTAAACCAAAGTGTTCCCTATAGTAGTGTAAACCAAAGTGTTCCCTACAGTAGTGTAAACCAAAGTGTTCCCTACAGTAGTGTAAACCAAAGTGTTCCCTATAGTAGTGTAAACCAAAGTGTTCCCTACAGTAGTGTAAACCAAAGTGTTCCCTACAGTAGTGTAAACCAAAGTGTTCCCTACAGTAGTGTAAACCAAAGTGTTCCCTACAGTAGTGTAAACCAAAGTGTTCCCTACAGTAGTGTAAACCAAAGTGTTCCCTACAGTAGTGTAAACCAAAGTGTTCCCTATAGTAGTGTAAACCAAAGTGTTCCCTACAGTAGTGTAAACCAAAGTGTTCCCTACAGTAGTGTAAACCAAAGTGTTCCCTAAACAAAGTGATCCTTTTAGTAGTGTAAACCAAAGTGTTCCCTACAGTAGTGTAAACCAAAGTGTTCCCTACAGTAGTGTAAACCAAAGTGTTCCCTACAGTAGTGTAAACCAAAGTGTTCCCTACAGTAGTGTAAACCAAAGTGTTCCCTACAGTAGTGTAAACCAAAGTGTTCCCTACAGTGTAAACCAAAGTGTTCCCTATAGTAGTGTAAACCAAAGTGTTCCCTACAGTAGTGTAAACCAAAGTGTTCCCTACAGTAGTGTAAACCAAAGTGTTCCTACTAACAAAGTAGTGTAAACCAAAGTGTTCCCTATAGTAGTGTAAACCAAAGTGTTCCCTACAGTAGTAAACCAAAGTGTTCCCTACAGTAGTGTAAACCAAAGTGTTCCCTACAGTAGTGTAAACCAAAGTGTTCCCTACAGTAGTGTAAACCAAAGTGTTCCCTACAGTAGTGTAAACCAAAGTGTTCCCTACAGTAGTGTAAACCAAAGTGTTCCCTACAGTAGTGTAAACCAAAGTGTTCCCTACAGTAGTGTAAACCAAAGTGTTCCCTACAGTAGTGTAAACCAAAAGTAGTGTAAACCAAAGTGTTCCCTACAGTAGTGTAAACCAAAGTGTTCCCTACAGTAGTGTAAACCAAAGTGTTCCCTACAGTAGTGTAAACCAAAGTGTTCCCTACAGTAGTGTAGTGTAAAGTGTAAACCAAAGTGTTCCCTACAGTAGTGTAAACCAAAGTGTTCCCAGTAGTGTAAACCAAAGTGTTCCCTACAGTAGTGTAAACCAAAGTGTTCCCTACAGTAGTGTAAACCAAAGTGTTCCCTACAGTAGTGTAAACCAAAGTGTTCCCTACAGTAGTGTAAACCAAAGTGTTCCCTACAGTAGTGTAAACCAAAGTGTTCCCTACAGTAGTGTAAACCAAAGTGTTCCCTACAGTAGTGTAAACCAAAGTGTTCCCTACAGTAGTGTAAACCAAAGTGTTCCCTACAGTAGTGTAAACCAAAGTGTTCCCTACAGTAGTGTAAACCAAAGTGTTCCCTACAGTAGTGTAAACCAAAGTGTTCCCTACAGTAGTGTAAACCAAAGTGTTCCCTACAGTAGTGTAAACCAAAGTGTTCCCTACAGTAGTGTAAACCAAAGTGTTCCCTACAGTAGTGTAAACCAAAGTGTTCCCTACAGTAGTGTAAACCAAAGTGTTCCCTACAGTAGTGTAAACCAAAGTGTTCCCTATAGTAGTGTAAACCAAAAAGTGTTAAACCAAAGTGTTCCCTATAGTAGTGTAAACCAAAGTGTTCCCTACAGTAGTGTAAACCAAAGTGTTCCCTGTAGTAGTGTAAACCAAAGTGTTCCCTACAGTAGTGTAAACCAAAGTGTTCCCTGTAGTAGTGTAAACCAAAGTGATCCTTTTAGTAGTGTAAACCAAAGTGTTCCCTGTAGTAGTGTAAACCAAAGTGTTCCCTACAGTAGTGTAAACCAAAGTGTTCCCTACAGTAGTGTAAACCAAAGTGTTCCCTACAGTAGTGTAAACCAAAGTGTTCCCTACAGTAGTGTAAACCAAAGTGTTCCCTACAGTAGTGTAAACCAAAGTGTTCCCTACAGTAGTGTAAACCAAAGTGTTCCTACAGTAGTGTAAACCAAAGTGTTCCCTACAGTAGTGTAAACCAAAGTGTTCCCTACAGTAGTGTAAACCAAAGTGTTCCCTACAGTAGTGTAAACCAAAGTGTTCCCTACAGTAGTGTAAAGTGTTCCTATAGTAGTGTAAACCAAAGTGTTCCCTACAGTAGTGTAAACCAAAGTGTTCCCAGTAGTGTAAACCAAAGTGTTCCCTACAGTAGTGTAAACCAAAGTGTTCCCTACAGTAGTGTAAACCAAAGTGTTCCTATAGTAGTGTAAACCAAAGTGTTCCCTACAGTAGTGTAAACCAAAGTGTTCCCTACAGTAGTGTAAACCAAAGTGTTCCCTTAGTAGTGTAAACCAAAGTGTTCCCTACAGTAGTGTAAACCAAAGTGTTCCCTACAGTAGTGTAAACCAAAGTGTTCCCTACAGTAGTGTAAACCAAAGTGTTCCCTACAGTAGTGTAAACCAAAGTGTTCCCTACAGTAGTGTAAACCAAAGTGTTCCCTATAGTAGTGTAAACCAAAGTGTTCCCTATAGTAGTGTAAACCAAAGTGTTCCCTACAGTAGTGTAAACCAAAGTGTTCCCTACAGTAGTGTAAACCAAAGTGTTCCCTACAGTAGTGTAAACCAAAGTGTTCCCTACAGTAGTGTAAACCAAAGTGTTCCTTTAGTAGTGTAAACCAAAGTGTTCCCTACAGTAGTGTAAACCAAAGTGTTCCCGACAGTAGTGTAAACCAAAGTGTTCCCTATAGTAGTGTAAACCAAAGTGTTCCCTGTAGTAGTGTAAACCAAAGTGTTCCCGACAGTAGTGTAAACCAAAGTGTTCCCTACAGTAGTGTAAACCAAAGTGTTCCCTACAGTAGTGTAAACCAAAGTGTTCCCTACAGTAGTGTAAACCAAAGTGTTCCCTACAGTAGTGTAAACCAAAGTGTTCCCTACAGTAGTGTAAACCAAAGTGTTCCCTACAGTAGTGTAAACCAAAGTGTTCCCTACAGTAGTGTAAACCAAAGTGTTCCCTACAGTAGTGTAAACCAAAGTGTTCCCTACAGTAGTGTAAACCAAAGTGTTCCTATAGTAGTGTAAACCAAAGTGTTCCCTAGTAGTAGTGTTCCCTACAAGTGTAAACCAAAGTGTTCCCTACAGTAGTGTAAACCAAAGTGTTCCCTACAGTAGTGTAAACCAAAGTGTTCCCTACAGTAGTGTAAACCAAAGTGTTCCCTACAGTAGTGTAAACCAAAGTGTTCCCTACAGTAGTGTAAACCAAAGTGTTCCCTACAGTAGTGTAAACCAAAGTGTTCCCTACAGTAGTGTAAACCAAAGTGTTCCCTACAGTAGTGTAAACCAAAGTGTTCCCTACAGTAGTGTAAACCAAAGTGTTCCCTACAGTAGTGTAAACCAAAGTGTTCCCTACAGTAGTGTAAACCAAAGTGTTCCCTACAGTAGTGTAAACCAAAGTGTTCCCTACAGTAGTGTAAACCAAAGTGTTCCCTACAGTAGTGTAAACCAAAGTGTTCCCTACAGTAGTGTAAACCAAAGTGTTCCCAAGTAGTGTTCAAAGTGTTCCCTATAGTAGTGTAAACCAAAGTGTTCCCTATAGTAGTGTAAACCAAAGTGTTCCCTATAGTAGTGTAAACCAAAGTGTTCCCTACAGTAGTGTAAAGTGTTCCCTAAGTAGTGTAAACCAAAGTGTTCCCTACAGTAGTGTAAACCAAAGTGTTCCCTACAGTAGTGTAAACCAAAGTGTTCCTACAGTAGTGTAAACCAAAGTGTTCCCTACAGTAGTGTAAACCAAAGTGTTCCCTACAGTAGTGTAAACCAAGTGTAAACCAAAGTGTTCCCTACAGTAGTGTAAACCAAAGTGTTCCCTACAGTAGTGTAAACCAAAGTGTTCCCTACAGTAGTGTAAACCAAAGTGTTCCCTACAGTAGTGTAAACCAAAGTGTTCCCTACAGTAGTGTAAACCAAAGTGTTCCCTACAGTAGTGTAAACCAAAGTGTTCCCTACAGTAGTGTAAACCAAAAGTAGTGTAAACCAAAGTGTTCCCTACAGTAGTGTAAACCAAAGTGTTCCCTACAGTAGTGTAAACCAAAGTGTTCCCTACAGTAGTGTAAACCAAAGTGTTCCCTATAGTAGTGTAAACCAAAGTGTTCCCTATAGTAGTGTAAACCAAAGTGTAGTAGTGTAAACCAAAGTGTTCCCTACAGTAGTGTAAACCAAAGTGTTCCCTACAGTAGTGTAAACCAAAGTGTTCCCTACAGTAGTGTAAACCAAAGTGTTCCCTACAGTAGTGTAAACCAAAGTGTTCCCTACAGTAGTGTAAACCAAAGTGTTCCCTACAGTAGTGTAAACCAAAACAAGTGTAAACCAAAGTGTTCCCTACAGTAGTGTAAACCAAAGTGTTCCCTACAGTAGTGTAAACCAAAGTGTTCCCTACAGTAGTAGTGTAAACCAAAGTGTTCCCTACAGTAGTGTAAACCAAACCAAAGTGTTCCCTATAGTAGTGTAAACCAAAGTGTTCCCTGTAAACAGTAGTGTGTAAACCAAAGTGTTCCCTACAGTAGTGTAAACCAAAGTGTTCCCTACAGTAGTGTAAACCAAAGTGTTCCCTACAGTAGTGTAAACCAAAGTGTTCCCTACAGTAGTGTAAAAACCTACAGTAGTGTAAACCAAAGTGTTCCCTACAGTAGTGTAAACCAAAGTGTTCCCTACAGTAGTGTAAACCAAAGTGTTCCCTACAGTAGTGTAAACCAAAGTGTTCCCTACAGTAGTGTAAACCAAAGTGTTCCCTACAGTAGTGTAAACCAAAGTGTTCCCTACAGTAGTGTAAACCAAAGTGTTCCCTACAGTAGTGTAAACCAAAGTGTTCCCTACAGTAGTGTAAACCAAAGTGTTCCCTACAGTAGTGTAAACCAAAGTGTTCCCTACAGTAGTGTAAACCAAAGTGTTCCCTACAGTAGTGTAAACCAAAGTGTTCCCTACAGTAGTGTAAACCAAAGTGTTCCCTACAGTAGTGTAAACCAAAGTGTTCCCTACAGTAGTGTAAACCAAAGTGTTCCCTACAGTAGTGTAAACCAAAGTGTTCCCTACAGTGTAAACCAAAGTGTTCCCTACAGTAGTGTAAACCAAAGTGTTCCCTACAGTAGTGTAAACCAAAGTAGTAAACCAAAGTGTTCCCTACAGTAGTGTAAACCAAAGTGTTCCTAGTAGTAAACCAAAGTGTTCCTACAGTAGTGTAAACCAAAGTGTTCCCTACAGTAGTGTAAACCAAAGTGTTCCCTACAGTAGTGTAAACCAAAGTGTTTACAGTAGTGTAAACCAAAGTGTTCCCTACAGTAGTGTAAACCAAAGTGTTCCCTACAGTAGTGTAAACCAAAGTGTTCCCTACAGTAGTGTAAACCAAAGTGTTCCTACAAGTGTAAACCAAAGTGTTCCCTACAGTAGTGTAAACCAAAGTGTTCCCTACAGTAGTGTAAACCAAAGTGTTCCCTACAGTAGTGTAAACCTACAGTAGTGTAAAAGTGTTCCCTACAGTAGTGTAAACCAAAGTGTTCCCTACAGTAGTGTAAACCAAAGTGTTCCCTACAGTAGTGTAAACCAAAGTGTTCCCTACAGTAGTGTAAACCAAAGTGTTCCCTACAGTAGTGTAAACCAAAGTGTTCCCTACAGTAGTGTAAACCAAAGTGTTCCCTAGTAGTGTAAACCAAAGTGTAAAGTGTAAACCAAAGTGTTCCCTACAGTAGTGTAAAAGTGTTCCCAAAGTGTTCCCTTTAGTAGTGTAAACCAAAGTGTTCCCTACAGTAGTGTAAACCAAAGTGTTCCTTTAGTAGTGTAAACCAAAGTGTTCCCTGTAGTAGTGTAAACCAAAGTGTTCCCTACAGTAGTGTAAACCAAAGTGTTCCCTATAGTAGTGTAAACCAAAGTGTTCCCTACAGTAGTGTAAACCAAAGTGTTCCCTACAGTAGTGTAAACCAAAGTGTTCCCTACAGTAGTGTAAACCAAAGTGTTCCCTACAGTAGTGTAAACCAAAGTGTTCCCTGTAGTAGTGTAAACCAAAGTGTTCCCTACAGTAGTGTAAACCAAAGTGTTCCCTATAGTAGTGTAAACCAAAGTGTTCCTTTTAGTAGTGTAACCAAAGTGTTCCCTACAGTAGTGTAAACCAAAGTGTTCCCTACAGTAGTGTAAACCAAAGTGTTCCCTATAGTAGTGTAAACCAAAGTGTTCCCTATAGTAGTGTAAACCAAAGTGTTCCCTATAGTAGTGTAAACCAAAGTGTTCCCTACAGTAGTGTAAACCAAAGTGTTCCCTACAGTAGTGTAAACCAAAGTGTTCCCTACAGTAGTGTAAACAAAGTGTTCCCTATAGTAGTGTAAACCAAAGTGTTCCCTACAGTAGTGTAAACCAAAGTGTTCCCCAAAGTGTAAACCAAAGTGTTCCCTACAGTAGTGTAAACCAAAGTGTTCCCTACAGTAGTGTAAACCAAAGTGTTCCCTATAGTAGTGTAAACCAAAGTGTTCCCTACAGTAGTGTAAACCAAAGTGTTCCCTAGTAGTGTAAACCAAAGTGTTCCCTACAGTAGTGTAAACCAAAGTGTTCCCTACAGTAGTGTAAACCAAAGTGTTCCCTACAGTAGTGTAAACCAAAGTGTTCCCTACAGTAGTGTAAACCAAAGTGTTCCCTACAGTAGTGTAAACCAAAGTGTTCCCTACAGTAGTGTAAACCAAAGTGTTCCCTACAGTAGTGTAAACCAAAGTGTTCCCTACAGTAGTGTAAACCAAAGTGTTCCCTACAGTAGTGTAAACCAAAGTGTTCCCTACAGTAGTGTAAACCAAAGTGTTCCCTAGTGTAAACCAAAGTGTTCCCTACAGTAGTGTAAACCAAAGTGTTCCCTACAGTAGTGTAAACCAAAGTGTTCCCTACAGTAGTGTAAACCAAAGTGTTCCCTACAGTAGTGTAAACCAAAGTGTTCCCTACAGTAGTGTAAACCAAAGTGTTCCCTACAGTAGTGTAAACCAAAGTGTTCCCTACAGTAGTGTAAACCAAAGTGTTCCCTACAGTAGTGTAAACCAAAGTGTTCCCTACAGTAGTGTAAACCAAAGTGTTCCCTACAGTAGTGTAAACCAAAGTGTTCCCTACAGTAGTGTAAACCAAAGTGTTCCTACAGTAGTGTAAACCAAAGTGTTCCCTACAGTAGTGTAAACCAAAGTGTTCCCTACAGTAAACCAAAGTGTTTCAGTAGTGTAAACCAAAGTGTTCCCTACAGTAGTGTAAACCAAAGTGTTCCCTACAGTAGTGTAAACCAAAGTGTTCCCTACAGTAGTGTAAACCAAAGTGTTCCCTACAGTAGTGTAAACCAAAGTGTTCCCTACAGTAGTGTAAACCAAAGTGTTCCCTACAGTAGTGTAAACCAAAGTGTTCCTATAGTAGTGTAAACCAAAGTGTTCCCTATAGTAGTGTAAACCAAAGTACAGTAGTGTAAACCAAAGTGTTCCCTACAGTAGTGTAAACCAAAGTGTTCCCTACAGTAGTGTAAACCAAAGTGTTCCCTACAGTAGTGTAAACCAAAGTAGTGTAAACCAAAGTGTTCCCTACAGTAGTGTAAACCAAAGTGTTCCCTACAGTAGTGTAAACCAAAGTGTTCCCTACAGTAGTGTACCAAACCAAAGTGTTCCCTACAGTAGTGTAAACCAAAGTGTTCCCTACAGTAGTGTAAACCAAAGTGTTCCCTAAACCAAAGTGTTCCCTAGTGTAAACCAAAGTGTTCCCTACAGTAGTGTAAACCAAAGTGTTCCCTACAGTAGTGTAAACCAAAGTGTTCCCTACAGTAGTGTAAACCAAAGTGTTCCCTACAGTAGTGTAAACCAAAGTGTGTTAAACCCTACAGTAGTGTAAACCAAAGTGTTCCCTACAGTAGTGTAAACCAAAGTGTTCCCTAGTGTAAACCAAAGTGTAGTAGTGTAAACCAAAGTGTTCCCTACAGTAGTGTAAACCAAAGTGTTCCCTACAGTAGTGTAAACCAAAGTGTTCCCTACAGTAGTGTAAACCAAAGTGTTCCCTACAGTAGTGTAAAAACCTATAGTAAAGTGTTCCCTACAGTGTAAACCAAAGTGTGTAAACCAAAGTGTTCCCTACAGTAGTGTAAACCAAAGTGTTCCCTACAGTAGTGTAAACCAAAGTGTTCCCTACAGTAGTGTAAACCAAAGTGTTCCCTACAGTAGTGTAAACCAAAGTGTTCCCTATAGTAGTGTAAACCAAAGTGTTCCCTACAGTAGTGTAAACCAAAGTGTTCCCCAGTAGTGTAAACCAAAGTGTTCCCTACAGTAGTGTAAACCAAAGTGTTCCCTAAGTAGTGTAAACCAAAGTGTTCCCTACAGTAGTGTAAACCAAAGTGTTCCCTATAGTAGTGTAAACCAAACCAGTAGTGTAAACCAAAGTGTTCCCTATAGTAGTGTAAACCAAAGTGTTCCCTACAGTAGTGTAAACCAAAGTGTTCCCTACAGTAGTGTAAACCAAAGTGTTCCCTAAACCAAAGTGTAGTGTAAACCAAAGTGTTCCCTACAGTAGTGTAAACCAAAGTGTTCCCTACAGTAGTGTAAACCAAAGTGTTCCCTACAGTAGTGTAAACCAAAGTGTTCCCTACAGTAGTGTAAACCAAAGTGTTCCCTACAGTAGTGTAAACCAAAGTGTTCCCTACAGTAGTGTAAACCAAAAAGTGTTAAACCAGTGTTCCCTACAGTAGTGTAAACCAAAGTGTTCCCTACAGTAGTGTAAACCAAAAAGTGTAAACCAAAGTGTTCCCTACAGTAGTGTAAACCAAAGTGTTCCCTACAGTAGTGTAAACCAAAGTGTTCCCTACAGTAGTGTAAACCAAAGTGTTCCCTACAGTAGTGTAAACCAAAGTGTTCCCTACAGTAGTGTAAACCAAAGTGTTCCCTACAGTAGTGTAAACCAAAGTGTTCCCTATAGTAGTGTAAACCAAAGTGTTCCCTATAGTAGTGTAAACCAAAAGTAGTGTAAACCAAAGTGTTCCCTACAGTAGTGTAAACCAAAGTGTTCCCTACAGTAGTGTAAACCAAAGTGTTCCCTACAGTAGTGTAAACCAAAGTGTTCCCTACAGTAGTGTAAACCAAAGTGTTCCCTACAGTAGTGTAAACCAAAGTGTTCCCTACAGTAGTGTAAACCAAAGTGTTCCCTACAGTAGTGTAAACCAAAGTGTTTACAGTAGTGTAAACCAAAGTGTTCCCTACAGTAGTGTAAACCAAAGTGTTCCCTACAGTAGTGTAAACCAAAGTGTTCCCTACAGTAGTGTAAACCAAAGTGTTCCCTATAGTAGTGTAAACCAAAGTGTTCCCTACAGTAGTGTAAACCAAAGTGTTCCCTACAGTAGTGTAAACCAAAGTGTTCCCTACAGTAGTGTAAACCAAAGTGTTCCCTATAGTAGTGTAAACCAAAGTGTTCCCTACAGTAGTGTAAACCAAAGTGTTCCCTATAGTAGTGTAAACCAAAGTGTAGTAGTGTAAACCAAAGTGTTCCCTACAGTAGTGTAAACCAAAGTGTTTCCTACAGTAGTGTAAACCAAAGTGTTCCCTACAGTAGTGTAAACCAAAGTGTTCCCTACAGTAGTGTAAACCAAAGTGTTCCCTATAGTAGTGTAAACCAAAGTGTTCCCTACAGTAGTGTAGTGTTCCCTACAGTAGTGTAAACCAAAGTGTTCCCTACAGTAGTGTAAACCAAAGTGTTCCCTACAGTAGTGTAAACCAAAGTGTTCCCTACAGTAGTGTAAACCAAAGTGTTCCCTACAGTAGTGTAAACCAAAGTGTTCCCTATAGTAGTGCAAACCAAAGTGTTCCCTATAGTAGTGTAAACCAAAGTGTTCCCTACAGTAGTGTAAACCAAAGTGTTCCCTACAGTAGTGTAAACCAAAGTGTTCCCTACAGTAGTGTAAGTGTTCCCTACAGTAGTGTAAACCAAAGTGTTCCCTATAGTAGTGTAAACCAAAGTGTTCCCTATAGTAGTGTAAACCAAAGTGTTCCCTATAGTAGTGCAAACCAAAGTGTTCCCTACAGTAGTGTAAACCAAAGTGTTCCCTACAGTAGTGTAAACCAAAGTGTTCCCTACAGTAGTGTAAACCAAAGTGTTCCCTATAGTAGTGTAAACCAAAGTGTTCCCTACAGTAGTGTAAACCAAAGTGTTCCCTACAGTAGTGTAAACCAAAGTGTTCCCTACAGTAGTGTAAACCAAAGTGTTCCCTACAGTAGTGTAAACCAAAGTGTTCCCTACATTAGTGTGAACCAAAGTGTTCCCTATAGTAGTGTAAACCAAAGTGTTCCCTACAGTAGTGTAAACCAAAGTGTTCCCTATAGTAGTGTAAACCAAAGTGTTCCCTATAGTAGTGTAAACCAAAGTGTTCCCTATAGTAGTGTAAACCAAAGTGTTCCCTGTAGTAGTGTAAACCAAAGTGTTCCCTACAGTAGTGTGAACACTTTAGTAGTGTAAACCAAAGTGTTCCCTGTAGTAGTGTAAACCAAAGTGATCCTTTTAGTAGTGTAAACCAAAGTGTTCCCTGTAGTAGTGTAAACCAAAGTGAACCCTACAGTAGTGTAAACCAAAGTGTTCCCTATAGTAGTGTAAACCAAAGTGTTCCCTATAGTAGTGTAAACCAAAGTGTTCCCTATAGTAGTGTAAACCAAAGTGTTCCCTATAGTAGTGTAAACCAAAGTGTTCCCTATAGTAGTGTAAACCAAAGTGTTCCCTGTAGTAGTGTAAACCAAAGTGTTCCCTACAGTAGTGTGAACACTTTAGTAGTGTAAACCAAAGTGTTCCCTGTAGTAGTGTAAAACAAAGTGATCCTTTTAGTAGTGTAAACCAAAGTGTTCCCTACAGTAGTGTAAACCAAAGTGTTCCCGACAGTAGTGTAAACTAAAGTGTTCCCTATAGTAGTGTAAACCAAAGTGTTCCCTGTAGTAGTGTAAACCAAAATGTTCCCTATAGTAGTGTAAACCAAAGTGTTCCCTACAGTAGTGTAAACCAAAGTGTTCCCTACAGTAGTGTAAACCAAAGTGTTCCCTATAGTAGTGTAAACCAAAGTGTTCCCTATAGTAGTGTAAACCAAAGTGTTCCCTACAGTAGTGTAAACCAAAGTGTTCCCTATAGTAGTGTAAACCCAAGTGTTCCCTATAGTAGTGTAAACCAAAGTGTTCCCTACAGTAGTGTAAACCAAAGTGTTCCCTATAGTAGTGTAAACCAAAGTGTTCCCTATAGTAGTGTAAACCAAAGTGTTCCCTAGTAGTGTAAACCAAAGTGTTCCCTACAGTAGTGTAAACCAAAGTGTTCCCTACAGTAGTGTAAACCAAAGTGTTCCCTACAGTAGTGTAAACCAAAGTGTTCCCTATAGTAGTGTAAACCAAAGTGTTCCCTACAGTAGTGTAAACCAAAGTGTTCCCTACAGTAGTGTAAACCAAAGTGTTCCCTACAGTAGTGTAAACCAAAGTGTTCCCTACAGTAGTGTAAACCAAAGTGTTCCTACAGTAGTGTAAACCAAAGTGTTCCCTACAGTGTAAACCAAAGTGTTCCCTATAGTAGTGCAAACCAAAGTGTTCCCTACAGTACTGTAAACCAAAGTGTTCCCTACAGTAGTGTAAACCAAAGTGTTCCCTACCGTAGTGTAAACCAAAGTGTTCCCTACAGTAGTGTAAACCAAAGTGTTCCCTACAGTAGTGTAAACCAAAGTGTTCCCTACAGTAGTGTAAACCAAAGTGTTCCCTACAGTAGTGTAAACCAAAGTGTTCCCTATAGTAGTGTAAACCAAAGTGTTCCCTATAGTAGTGTAAACCAAAGTGTTCCCTACAGTAGTGTAAACCAAAGTGTTCCCTACAGTAGTGTAAACCAAAGTGTTCCCTACAGTAGTGTAAACCAAAGTGTTTCCTACAGTAGTGTAAACCAAAGTGTTCCCTACAGTAGTGTAAACCAAAGTGTTCCCTACAGTAGTGTAAACCAAAGTGTTCCCTACAGTAGTGTAAACCAAAGTGTTCCCTACAGTAGTGTAAACCAAAGTGTTCCCTACAGTAGTGTAAACCAAAGTGTTCCCTACAGTAGTGTAAACCAAAGTGTTCCCTACAGTAGTGTAAACCAAAGTGTTCCCTATAGTAGTGTAAACCAAAGTGTTCCCTACAGTAGTGTAAACCAAAGTGTTCCCTATAGTAGTGTAAACCAAAGTGTTCCCTATAGTAGTGTAAACCAAAGTGTTCCCTATAGTAGTGTAAACCAAAGTGTTCCCTATAGTAGTGTAAACCAAAGTGTTCCCTGTAGTAGTGTAAACCAAAGTGTTCCCTACAGTAGTGTGAACACTTTAGTAGTGTAAACCAAAGTGTTCCCTACAGTAGTGTGAACACTTTAGTAGTGTAAACCAAAGTGTTCCCTGTAGTAGTGTAAAACAAAGTGATCCTTTTAGTAGTGTAAACCAAAGTGTTCCCTACAGTAGTGTAAACCAAAGTGTTCCCGACAGTAGTGTAAACCAAAGTGTTCCCTATAGTAGTGTAAACCAAAGTGTTCCCTGTAGTAGTGTAAACCAAAATGTTCCCTATAGTAGTGTAAACCAAAGTGTTCCCTACAGTAGTGTAAACCAAAGTGTTCCCTACAGTAGTGTAAACCAAAGTGTTCCCTACAGTAGTGTAAACCAAAGTGTTCCCTACAGTAGTGTAAACCAAAGTGTTCCCTACAGTAGTGTAAACCAAAGTGTTCCCTATAGTAGTGTAAACCCAAGTGTTCCCTATAGTAGTGTAAACCAAAGTGTTCCCTACAGTAGTGTAAACCAAAGTGTTCCCTATAGTAGTGTAAACCAAAGTGTTCCCTATAGTAGTGTAAACCAAAGTGTTCCCTGTAGTAGTGTAAACCAAAGTGTTCCCTACAGTAGTGTAAACCAAAGTGTTCCCTACAGTAGTGTAAACCAAAGTGTTCCCTACAGTAGTGTAAACCAAAGTGTTCCCTATAGTAGTGTAAACCAAAGTGTTCCCTACAGTAGTGTAAACCAAAGTGTTCCCTACAGTAGTGTAAACCAAAGTGTTCCCTACAGTAGTGTAAACCAAAGTGTTCCCTACAGTAGTGTAAACCAAAGTGTTCCCTACAGTAGTGTAAACCAAAGTGTTCCCTACAGTAGTGTAAACCAAAGTGTTCCCTATAGTAGTGCAAACCAAAGTGTTCCCTACAGTAGTGTAAACCAAAGTGTTCCCTACAGTAGTGTAAACCAAAGTGTTCCCTACAGTAGTGTAAACCAAAGTGTTCCCTATAGTAGTGTAAACCAAAGTGTTCCCTACAGTAGTGTAAACCAAAGTGTTCCCTATAGTAGTGTAAACCAAAGTGTTCCCTATAGTAGTGTAAACCAAAGTGTTCCCTATAGTAGTGTAAACCAAAGTGTTCCCTATAGTAGTGTAAACCAAAGTGTTCCCTACAGTAGTGTAAACCAAAGTGTTCCCTATAGTAGTGTAAACCAAAGTGTTCCTACAGTAGTGTAAACCAAAGTGTTTCCTACAGTAGTGTAAACCAAAGTGTTCCCTACAGTAGTGTAAACCAAAGTGTTCCCTACAGTAGTGTAAACCAAAGTGTTCCCTACAGTAGTGTAAACCAAAGTGTTCCCTACAGTAGTGTAAACCAAAGTGTTCCCTACAGTAGTGTAAATCAAAGTGTTCCCTACAGTAGTGTAAACCAAAGTGTTCCCTATAGTAGTGTAAACCAAAGTGTTCCCGATAGTAGTGTAAACCAAAGTGTTCCCTGTAGTAGTGTAAACCAAAGTGTTCCCTACAGTAGTGTAAACCAAAGTGTTCCCTACAGTAGTGTAAACCAAAGTGTTCCCTACAGTAGTGTAAACCAAAGTGTTCCCTACAGTAGTGTAAACCAAAGTGTTCCCTATAGTAGTGTAAACCAAAGTGTTCCCTACAGTAGTGTAAACCAGAGTGTTCCCTACAGTAGTGTAAACCAAAGTGTTCCCTACAGTAGTGTAAACCAAAGTGTTCCCTACAGTAGTGTAAACCAAAGTGTTCCCTACAGTAGTGTAAACCAAAGTGTTCCCTACAGTAGTGTAAACCAGAGTTCCCTATAGTAGTGCAAACCAAAGTGTTCCCTATAGTAGTGTAAACCAAAGTGTTCCCTACAGTAGTGTAAACCAAAGTGTTCCCTAAAGTAGTGTAAACCAAAGTGTTCCCTATAGTAGTGTAAACCCAAGTGTTCCCTACAGTAGTGTAAACCAAAGTGTTCCCTATAGTAGTGTAAACCAAAGTGTTCCCTATAGTAGTGTAAACCAAAGTGTTCCCTATAGTAGTGTAAACCAAAGTGTTCCTACAGTAGTGTAAACCAAAGTGTTCCCTACAGTAGTGTAAACCAAAGTGTTCCCTACAGTAGTGTAAACCAAAGTGTTCCCTATAGTAGTGTAAACCAAGTGTTCCCTACAGTAGTGTAAACCAAAGTGTTCCCTACAGTAGTGTAAACCAAAGTGTTCCCTACAGTAGTGTAAACCAAAGTGTTCCCTACAGTAGTGTAAACCAAAGTGTTCCTACAGTAGTGTAAACCAAAGTGTTCCCTACAGTAGTGTAAACCAAAGAGTTCCCTATAGTAGTGTAAACCAAAGTGTTCCCTATAGTAGTGTAAACCAAAGTGTTCCCTACAGTAGTGTAAACCAAAGTGTTCCCTACAGTAGTGTAAACCAAAGTGTTCCCTATAGTAGTGTAAACCAAAGTGTTCCCTACAGTAGTGTAAACCAAAGTGTTCCCTATAGTAGTGTAAACCAAAGTGTTCCCTATAGTAGTGTAAACCAAAGTGTTCCCTATAGTAGTGTAAACCAAAGTGTTCCTACAGTAGTGTAAACCAAAGTGTTCCCTACAGTAGTGTAAACCAAAGTGTTCCCTACAGTAGTGTAAACCAAAGTGTTCCCTATAGTAGTGTAAACCAAAGTGTTCCCTACAGTAGTGTAAACCAAAGTGTTCCCTACAGTAGTGTAAACCAAAGTGTTCCCTACAGTAGTGTAAACCAAAGTGTTCCCTACAGTAGTGTAAACCAAAGTGTTCCCTACATTAGTGTGAACCAAAGTGTTCCCTATAGTAGTGTAAACCAAAGTGTTCCCTACAGTAGTGTAAACCAAAGTGTTCCCTATAGTAGTGTAAACCAAAGTGTTCCCTATAGTAGTGTAAACCAAAGTGTTCCCTATAGTAGTGTAAACCAAAGTGTTCCCTGTAGTAGTGTAAACCAAAGTGTTCCCTACAGTAGTGTGAACACTTTAGTAGTGTAAACCAAAGTGTTCCCTGTAGTAGTGTAAACCAAAGTGATCCTTTTAGTAGTGTAAACCAAAGTGTTCCCTGTAGTAGTGTAAACCAAAGTGTTCCCTACAGTAGTGTAAACCAAAGTGTTCCCGACAGTAGTGTAAACCAAAGTGTTCCCTACAGTAGTGCAAACCAAAGTGTTCCCTACAGTAGTGTAAACCAAAGAGTTCCCTATAGTAGTGTAAACCAAAGTGTTCCCTACAGTAGTGTAAACCAAAGTGTTCCCTACAGTAGTGTAAACCAAAGTGTTCCCTACAGTAGTGTAAACCAAAGTGTTCCCTACAGTAGTGTAAACCAAAGTGTTCCCTACAGTAGTGTAAACCAAAGTGTTCCCTACAGTAGTGTAAACCAAAGTGTTCCCTACAGTAGTGTAAACCAAAGTGTTCCCTATAGTAGTGTAAACCAAAGTGTTCCCTATAGTAGTGCAAACCAAAGTGTTCCCTGTAGTAGTGTAAACCAAAATGTTCCCTATAGTAGTGTAAACCAAAGTGTTCCCTACAGTAGTGTAAACCAAAGTGTTCCCTACAGTAGTGTAAACCAAAGTGTTCCCTATAGTAGTGTAAACCAAAGTGTTCCCTATAGTAGTGTAAACCAAAGTGTTCCCTACAGTAGTGTAAACCAAAGTGTTCCCTATAGTAGTGTAAACCAAAGTGTTCCCTATAGTAGTGTAAACCAAAGTGTTCCCTACAGTAGTGTAAACCAAAGTGTTCCCTATAGTAGTGTAAACCAAAGTGTTCCCTACAGTAGTGTAAACCAAAGTGTTCCCTACAGTAGTGTAAACCAAAGTGTTCCCTATAGTAGTGTAAACCAAAGTGTTCCCTATAGTAGTGTAAACCAAAGTGTTCCCTATAGTAGTGTAAACCAAAGTGTTCCCTACAGTAGTGTAAACCAAAGTGTTCCCTATAGTAGTGTAAACCAAAGTGTTCCCTATAGTAGTGTAAACCAAAGTGTTCCCTACAGTAGTGTAAACCAAAGTGTTCCCTATAGTAGTGTAAACCAAAGTGTTCCCTATAGTAGTGTAAACCAAAGTGTTCCCTACAGTAGTGTAAACCAAAGTGTTCCCTACAGTAGTGTAAACCAAAGTGTTCCCTACAGTAGTGTAAACCAAAGTGTTCCCTACAGTAGTGTAAACCAAAGTGTTCCCTACAGTAGTGTAAACCAAAGTGTTCCCTACAGTAGTGTAAACCAAAGTGTTCCCTATAGTAGTGCAAACCAAAGTGTTCCCTACAGTAGTGTAAACCAAAGTGTTCCCTACAGTAGTGTAAACCAAAGTGTTCCCTACAGTAGTGTAAACCAAAGTGTTCCCTATAGTAGTGTAAACCCAAGTGTTCCCTACAGTAGTGTAAACCAAAGTGTTCCCTATAGTAGTGTAAACCAAAGTGTTCCCTATAGTAGTGTAAACCAAAGTGTTCCCTATAGTAGTGTAAACCAAAGTGTTCCCTATAGTAGTGTAAACCAAAGTGTTCCCTACAGTAGTGTAAACCAAAGTGTTCCCTATAGTAGTGCAAACCAAAGTGTTTCCTACAGTAGTGTAAACCAAAGTGTTTCCTACAGTAGTGTAAACCAAAGTGTTCCCTACAGTAGTGTAAACCAAAGTGTTCCCTACAGTAGTGTAAACCAAAGTGTTCCCTACAGTAGTGTAAACCAAAGTGTTCCCTACAGTAGTGTAAACCAAAGTGTTCCCTACAGTAGTGTAAACCAAAGTGTTCCCTACAGTAGTGTAAACCAAAGTGTTCCCTACAGTAGTGTAAACCAGTGTTCCCTACAGTAGTGTAAACCCAAGTGTTCCCTACAGTAGTGTAAACCAAAGTGTTCCCTACATTAGTGTGAACCAAAGTGTTCCCTATAGTAGTGTAAAACCAAAGTGTTCCCTATAGTAGTGTAAACCAAAATGTTCCCTACAGTAGTGTAAACCAAAGTGTTCCCTATAGTAGTGTAAACCAAAGTGTTCCCTATAGTAGTGTAAACCAAAGTGTTCCCTACAGTAGTGTAAACCAAAGTGTTCCCTATAGTAGTGTAAACCAAAGTGTTCCCGATAGTAGTGTAAACCAAAGTGTTCCCTGTAGTAGTGTAAACCAAAGTGTTCCCTACAGTAGTGTAAACCAAAGTGTTCCCTACAGTAGTGTAAACCAAAGTGTTCCCTACAGTAGTGTAAACCAAAGTGTTCCCTACAGTAGTGTAAACCAAAGTGTTCCCTATAGTAGTGTAAACCAAAGTGTTCCCTACAGTAGTGTAAACCAAAGTGTTCCCTACAGTAGTGTAAACCAAAGTGTTCCCTACAGTAGTGTAAACCAAAGTGTTCCCTACAGTAGTGTAAACCAAAGTGTTCCCTACAGTAGTGTAAACCAAAGTGTTCCCTACAGTAGTGTAAACCAGAGTTCCCTATAGTAGTGCAAACCAAAGTGTTCCCTATAGTAGTGTAAACCAAAGTGTTCCCTACAGTAGTGTAAACCAAAGTGTTCCCTACAGTAGTGTAAACCAAAGTGTTCCCTATAGTAGTGTAAACCCAAGTGTTCCCTACAGTAGTGTAAACCAAAGTGTTCCCTATAGTAGTGTAAACCAAAGTGTTCCCTATAGTAGTGTAAACCAAAGTGTTCCCTATAGTAGTGCAAACCAAAGTGTTTCCTACAGTAGTGTAAACCAAAGTGTTCCCTACAGTAGTGTAAACCAAAGTGTTCCCTACAGTAGTGTAAACCAAAGTGTTCCCTATAGTAGTGTAAACCCAAGTGTTCCCTACAGTAGTGTAAACCAGAGTGTTCCCTACAGTAGTGTAAACCAAAGTGTTCCCTACAGTAGTGTAAACCAAAGTGTTCCCTACAGTAGTGTAAACCAAAGTGTTCCCTACAGTAGTGTAAACCAAAGTGTTCCCTACAGTAGTGTAAACCAGAGTTCCCTATAGTAGTGCAAACCAAAGTGTTCCCTATAGTAGTGTAAACCAAAGTGTTCCCTACAGTAGTGTAAACCAAAGTGTTCCCTACAGTAGTGTAAACCAAAGTGTTCCCTATAGTAGTGTAAACCCAAGTGTTCCCTACAGTAGTGTAAACCAAAGTGTTCCCTATAGTAGTGTAAACCAAAGTGTTCCCTATAGTAGTGTAAACCAAAGTGTTCCCTATAGTAGTGCAAACCAAAGTGTTTCCTACAGTAGTGTAAACCAAAGTGTTCCCTACAGTAGTGTAAACCAAAGTGTTCCCTACAGTAGTGTAAACCAAAGTGTTCCCTATAGTAGTGTAAACCCAAGTGTTCCCTACAGTAGTGTAAACCAAAGTGTTCCCTACAGTAGTGTAAACCAGTGTTCCCTACAGTAGTGTAAACCCAAGTGTTCCCTACAGTAGTGTAAACCAAAGTGTTCCCTACATTAGTGTGAACCAAAGTGTTCCCTATAGTAGTGTAAAACCAAAGTGTTCCCTATAGTAGTGTAAACCAAAATGTTCCCTACAGTAGTGTAAACCAAAGTGTTCCCTACAGTAGTGTAAACCAAAGTGTTCCCTACAGTAGTGTAAACCAAAGTGTTCCCTACAGTAGTGTAAACCAAAGTGTTCCCTATAGTAGTGTAAACCAAAGTGTTCCCTACAGTAGTGTAAACCAAAGTGTTCCATACAGTAGTGTAAACCAAAGTGGTCCCTATAGTAGTGTAAACCAAAGTGTTCCCTACAGTAGTGTAAACCAAAGTGTTCCCTATAGTAGTGTAAACCAAAGTGTTCCCTATAGTAGTGTAAACCAAAGTGTTCCCTACAGTAGTGTAAACCAAAGTGTTCCCTACAGTAGTGTAAACCAAAGTGTTCCCTACAGTAGTGTAAACCAAAGTGTTCCCTATAGTAGTGTAAACCCAAGACAGTACTCCTGTCTCTAGCTCAGTGTCTCAGCAGGGTCTTCAACGGAGACGTCAGTGTTTAATACACCCCCTGATTAGTTTACCTTCCTATGATTGGAAATTAATTAAACTGATTAAAACGGATCCCGCCGGAGGGGCCACACTCTGAGACACAGCTCAGTCCCTCGAGAGAACGAGAGAGCGAGAGCAAGGGAAAGAGAGTAGAGAGCGAGAGTAAAATGAGAGGGAGAGAGAGAAAAATTGAGAGCGGAAGAGAAAGAGAGATCAAGAGAGAGAGAGAGCTTGAAGAGGAGAGAGGCTCATTTGAGTCCCGACAGAATGCAATCAGCTCTCCTGCGGCATCCTAATGAAATCAATAAGAGATGGGAGATGTTTGCGTTAACAAGGCATCTCTCTGGTCTCACCCTCCTATCTGTTTAGACAATAGACTGAGTCTTGTTAGATCCATCAGCATCATTCAGGACTGCTCATCTAGGTGACTAGTGAGACAGGACAACAGATGAGTTTGGCAAAACATTGTTAGCGAGTTCAGTATGGGCACTATTTCCCCCCAATTTGCAGCTGAGGCCCTCTGTCCTTCCGTCAAGCCCGTTCCCACTGACGACATCTCATTTAGACACAGGGGAAGTATGTGCTGGCTACAATTTTTTGCTTTTGGTAACCCGGTAACACATTTACATTTTAGTCATTAAGCATGTCAGCGCCGGGTTCCTGAGAGAGAGAGAGAGAGAGAGAGAGAGAGAATGGAGGTTTAGGGGGCAGAGATTATTAGGGAGGGGTTTCCATAGTGATGAGGCCCTAGCTCTCTGAGTGCTTCTTCCCAGAAGGCTAATTGGTATGCGTCTCTCGGCCGGCCTTCTCCCTCTTCTTAACCACAACCCCCTGCCTCTGACAACGTACACAACTGGAAACTCCTCTCCTCCACTCCTCCTTTGTTTCTACCCTTTCTTTTTTTCTCTCTCTCTTTTACGCCCCCTCCTTCTGGTGCAGGCATGGACCCAGACACTGTACATCTAGAAGTGATTGACGAGTGACTGGCAGTGGCAGAAGATGTTCAGTGGTAACTGTGGCAAGGCAGAGATTGTAGTAAAGGAGTTGTGCCTGTCTATGGATGGAGGCTGGCTGCTTGACTGGAAGATGCCTGGGTAGAAGGTACCACAGCAGTTAGACACGTGAGGTCTCTGCCACCTGCTGCACAGAGCTATAGGACAGAAAGTGGACACCTCATGGGACAAAAAACAACAACAGAAAACTACCAACGTCCAAATATGTTGCAAAGTGTGACATTTCTTCAATTAGACAACCAGGAAACCAAAAAGAAAGAAATGAATGGAACCTGTGAAGGTTTAGCCACACCATCTTCCACCCATGCATGTTACTGTATAATAATCCCCCCATGCGGAGTCGTTTCACACTCTCCCAGGCAGGCACAAAATTCTTAACAGGTCGCCTCACACCCGCGTCTTCTCGGCTTGTAACCAGTTGATTTAATGTGCCTCCCACATCCTACCAGGCGAGCATGTAAAAGACTAATTGACAAATGCTTTAAATCATTTCTAATTAGCACAAGTGCAATAATAATTGGCCGGGTAATGGGAGTGCTAATTAGCGGTAGCAGTGTGTGTGGGAGTTGTGTGTGGTTGAGTGAGCCCGGCAGGGGTGCAGATGGAACAGGGCCACTCGAGAAGAGGGGGCTCTTGTAGGGCCAAGGGGCCAGACAGAGAGGCCCTTTGTTCCCATGGCTGTCTTGCGGGTGGCCCCCCAGCTCCGCCTGGGAGGAGAAGGACCAGGGGGTTTTGTCTCGCTGCTGCTAATTGAATCTGTAACAAGCCTCTGGACGCGGCTGGACTGTGTTTTGGAGGAGCGTTGTCGACTGACTGGTCTCGCCATTTAAAAAAAGAAATCACCTGCTGGAGAACATACGAGAAAAGCTCTCACTGTGGCCACAGGAAACTGTAGTCTGTCTGTTGTCACTACTTTCTCTACTGAAAGAGGAAATCTCAGTGGACAGTGGATTTGGAGGCTTACTAAGATACTGTATATTACGGAAACCCAAACTACTCATTCCTTCATTGCTTTGTGTTGACATTTGATACCATGAAGACGAATCCTAACTAGCTTGTGTAACTTGAAATTGGTCTTATTTGCCATTGATTCAGCTCAGGGTTTGACCATTTGGGACTATTCCGTTGGTTCCATTGTACTGGGCAAACATAATGCATCTCATTTAATACCATTGAGTCTTGTAGAAATGCATATTTCATTTTTAGAATATCTGTCTCGAAGGGCCACTTTTGGAATATGTGTTTGACCCAGGTGTGAAACTGACTGTGATTGACATGTCTGTACTCTGTTACATACTCCCATCATTGATCACATGCAGTCTAACGGTTGGCTCTAATTGCTGTCTAGTCATATGCTACATAGTGGATTGGAGACTAATTCCCTGCTAATAAGCACTTCATTAAGGTATTTTACCACCTTGTCCCGGTCGCCAAATTATCCTGGAAATTAGCTGCTAATTGCTATTGTCACAGCTGGCTGAAGGACTGGACCAAGGTGCAGCATGGTAAGCGTACATTTTCTTTTTATTAAAAATGACACCGACAAAACAAAGAACAAAACCAAACCGTGAGGCTTTGGGCTCTGTGCCCTGAACAAAGTCAAAGTTAACTTCCCACAAAACAGGTGGGGGAAAAGGGTACCTAAGTATGGTTCTCAATCAGAGACAACGATAGACAGCTGTCCCTGATTGAGAACCATACCAGGCCAAGACATAGAAATACAGAACATAGAAAAAAGGACATAGAATGCCCACCCTAGTCACACCCTGGCCTAATCAAAATAGAGAATAAAAAGCCTCTCTATGGCCAGGGCGTGACAGCTATGAGTAATTTCAGTACTGATTTACTTTACAGTTTTGTTTCAGATGGTATTATCATAGACTTTAACGGTGGCTACCTGGTACCAAATTATATTTAGTTATATTTTTCAAAGAATCCCAAACTAAAAATATTATTAAGTAGTAATGATGTCATTATTCTAATTATATCTGTTCTATGTGCTCATACTATTGATAGCATGTTAATGTACCTTTCAGCGGTCCACAAAGATGGAATACAGTATAATAGCACTCCAGTTGTTGCTACCTAAAACATTGACATTTCCTCGCTGTCTATGCTCTTCATTCGGTTGCTAATGTTGCATATCGCATCTTGTACTAATTGGCTAATTGCAAATCCTTAAAGAGAAACTTCACCGATAAACACTATTTGTGGTGTTTTTCCAGTCTCCCTACATATGTATGAGTGATGAGCGGTGTTTCAGACATAATTATGAACCATAGCAATATTTTTGATTTTTTTGCATTGGGAGAGTTCAGCCAATGACATCATTGATTGAGCCTGCTGTCTGATCTTAAATGAAGTGAGTCATGTTTTATAGCAATTAATGTGGCCTTTGTGTTTCGCCGATTGCACGATCACGCTAGTGGCGAGTAGATATTGTTGTCCTTGTTCATTAGAGCCATTGTGTCACGATCGTTAGTATAGACGGACCAAGGCGCAGCGTATGTAGAGTTCCACATATTTATTTGACAGTGAAACAAAGAAAAAACAAAAGAATAAACGAAACGTGACTAACAATGCAGTGCTCAACTAAACAAACAATATCCCATAACCCACAGGTGGGAAAAAATGCTACTTAAGTATGATCCCCAATTAGAGACAACAATTACCAGCTGCCTCTAATTGGGAATCATACAAATCACCAACATAGAAAATAAACCTAGAACCCCACATAGAAAATATAAACTATAACAACCCCTGGTCACGCCCGGACCTACTCTACCATAGAAAATAAATGCTCTCTATGGTCAGGACGTGACACATTGGACTATCTGCCACGACATTGCAGGATATCCCGGTTTTTGAGCTACTTCTAAATGGCATTTCTCTTAAAAAATATACATACAGTACCAGTCAAAAGTTTGGATGCACACACTCATTCCAGGGTGTTTCTTTATTTTTACAATGTTCTATATTGTAGAATAATAGTGAAGACATCAAAACTATGAAATAACACATATGGAATCATGTAGTCAAAAAGGTGTTGAACAAATCAAAATATATTTAATATTTGAGATTCTTCAAAGTAGCTACCCTTTGCTTGATGACAGCTTTACACACTCTTGGCATTCTCTCAACCAGCTTCACCTGGAATGCTTTTCCAACAGTCTTGAAGGAGTTCCCACATATGCTGAACACTTGTTGGCTGCTTTTCCTTCACTCTGCGGACCAACTCATCCCAAACCATCTCAATTGGGTTGAGGTCGGGTGATTGTGGAGGCCAGGTCATCTGATGCAGCACTCCATCACTGGAGGTGTGTTTTGGGTTATTGTCTTGTTGAAAAACAATGGAGAGTCCCACTAAGTGCAAACCAGATGGGATGGCGTATCGCTGGAACCTCCCAGATCAACTGGCGGTGGCACCCTAGATCAGCGAGATCAGGAGGGCAAATGACAAACATTTGTTTTGCTGTCAGTAACTAGCTAGCAATATAATCTCTCTTTTCACACGAGGCAGTGTTGTTCAGTACAGTATAGTTTTGTGATTGATTCGGCCATAGCGGCGCTTACTAGCCAAGCTAGCCAACATTAGCTAGCCTAGCTAGCTTAAGTGCATCTTATTAGCAGCAAAACTGGAGAAATGTTTTGATGATGATGAAGAAGAGTGAAGGAATGACTTTGGCTTTATAACTCATATTAGTTTTTGAGTAACTATAACTTGTAGTTAGCTAGCTGACGTGACTGTGAGATATTCTGCATTGTGCTGCTACAGTAGGAATACAGACAGTACACAACGATTGCTCATGAAAGTCTTATAGCGTTTTTGTAATTATTTTACAGACAATACTGTTTGGTGGCCTACAGATTATTTTTTGAGTTTGTTCTACATGGGGAGAAGCTAGGCACTGAATCTCCTTGCCTGCGTGTGTTGTTGGGGCCATTTGAGCAATTTATCCCTCACACCATGGACAGTATGTTGGCTACAAATAAGTTGATGACTCGAGAAGATGTGAAGGGTCCATAACAACAATCTCCCCTTTTATAAAAGTGATGGCGAACACCTCACCACCCACATCATATGCAAGTATTGCTTTGTAGAACTGCAGTATTTATTATAGGCGTAGTAGTATATTTTTCTTCTACTGTATATATGTGATACATTGCCATACCTGTTCCTGCATACTACTGTGTAAACACACCTGGGTCTCCAGAGCAAATAAACTGTGTTTTAATAGTCTATGTCTACTTATTTGCTACATTGACAGACTAATCTACTGTTTTATTGAAGCATGTTTACTAGCCAACTTGAAATGATACACCAACACCCTGCATAATATGTTTTAGCAGTAACATTGTAGCTTGTTACTTCTAAATATACAGTATTTCATGAATATCACAATGAATTGATGCAGAAGTTGAAGTCAACACTTTATTGGTTTCTGATGCAGCTGGGATCATTAGTCACTTGTCAGTACACTTGTGAAAAATATAATATAAAAAATTTGATCAAAAACACCATTATATACATACACTGAGTACACACACTGAGTACACCAAACATTAGGGACACCCTCCTAATATTGAGTTATATCCCCGTCGTTTGCCCTCAGAACAGCCTCAATTCATTGGGTCATGGACTCTACAAGGTGTCGAAAGGGTTCCACAGGGATGCTGGCCCATGTTGACTCAACATGACACAAACCGATATTTTGTCTTTCCCATTCAGCCTCTGAATGGCATACATACACAATCCATCTCTCAATTGTCTCAAGGCTTAACAATCCATCTTTAACCTTTAACCTTTGACCTGTGAACCTCCCCTTCATCTACACTGATTGAAGTGGATTTACCTGATGAGTCTATGTTATGGAAAGAGCAGATGTTCTTAATGTTTTGTATTCTCGCTGTATGTACAACAGCTAGCAATATCTAGACCACAATGCAGTTGTGAGCATACTAGGCATTCTATATTATACTACAACATCATAACCTAATTTGGATCTTGTGTTTGCTGAATGTTCCAGGTAGGGTCCTGAATGTTCTTCAGCTGGTGAACCTCGTCTTGTGTTGGGCAATGGCAGCTGGCCTGGCAGAACTTCATGAGCTCCATGACCTTGGACTCATAGACTATACACTTTGGCTTTTGCCAGCCCTGTGCAGTCGCTTCCTCTTCCGAGTCAGATGTTGAGCTTGAGCTTGTTCCCGGCTGAAAGCTTTCATCCAGTAGGTTTACAGGATCTGTATTACTGAAGCTGGTGTCGAGGTCATCATCAGAAGCAGGATTAGTCTGTAGGATACACATTAGTCAGTGATTAGTAAACATTTGACTACTTTGTCCCCATCAATACACACTCAAACAAGGTACTATATCCACCCATCCCCCTTGTGTCAATATATCATGCATAATAACCTTCACACACAATACCCACACCAACAGACAGTCAGTCACCCACACCATCCCCTCCTTACGTCCTAACTCTGCTTTTCTTCCATTTAGACTTCAAGCTTTGCATAAACAATCACTAAGCCTCCATAATACATAGAAAACCACAGTAGAAGTTATAACCTACTTATAAACACACCGACTATGACAACAACATCAACTATGACAACAAGACACGGACCATGTTAATGCCTAGCTCCAGTATATTTATTTTCTCATCATGGAGTCATTGAAAGATTTAGAAAAGGGGACTTACACTAGTTCCTGATGCTGAGTTTGATGTCGATGTTGCTGCAGATGTTGATGGGATTGGACTCTGTAAATTGAACGTAAGCCAGTCAAGTTAGCCTCTGCGGCAATTTAGTTAGCTAGCTAACGGTTGGATAAGGTCCTGTAGGCTTAAGCTAATGTACCTAACGTAGCTAACGTTAGCTTGCAAAAGTACAAATCACATTGGCAGATAGCTGCTAAATAATTACATTGATTTGCTTTGGAATGTCTAGCTAGCGTATTATAAAAGCCAGCTATATTTTTGTTTAGATAAAACAAATATAGTTAGCTAGCTAAGTTAGCTACGTTACCGCTGCTCGACTTCTTAGTAAGGTAAACCGTGAAATGTTACCACAGCAGCCTATACTTGCTTGTAATTTGCACATCCAGGAACTGAGCACCCTACCATGACTAAACTGTATAGTTGTTCTTGACACAAAAATACAAAATTAATTGTTATTCGCAAGCTGATGTACTATGAAAGCGTGGCTGGTCCAGTGAGTAACGTTAGCTACCCTTTCTCAACTGGATCCACCTCGACAGGTGTGGTACTACGTCCTAAAATTGCTATGATTTCTGGATATTGTGGTTCGCTTACAACCAGGAACTGTAGATGGCCAATTTCTACAGGGGAGATGCAGAAACGCTCGTATCTCTCTCTCTCTCTGTCTCACTCACTCTCTCTCTCTCTCTCTCTCTCTCTCTCTCACTCTCCCTGTCTCGCTCTCTCTCTCTCTCTCTCTCTCTCTCTCTGTCTCACTCACTCTCTTTCTGTCACACTCTCTTTCTCTCTGTCTATGTCTCACTCACTCGCTCTCTCTCTTTCTCTCTCTCTCTCTGTCTCTCTCTGTCTCTCACTCTCTCTGTCTCTCTCTCTCTCTTTCTGTCACACTCTCTTTCTCTCTCTCTGTCTCACTCACTCTCTCTCTCTCTCTGTCACACTCTCTCTCTCTATCTCTCTCTCTCTCTCTGTCTCACTCACTCTCTTTCTGTCACACTCTCTTTCTCTCTGTCTCTGTCTCACTCACTCTCTCTCTCTCTCCCTCTCCATCTCAATCACTCTCTCTCTGTCTCCCTCTCTCTCTCTCTCTCTCTCTGTCTCACTCACTCTCTCTTGCTCTCTCTCTCACAATATCTCTCGGTTTCTCTGAGTTTCTCTCTCACTCTGTTTATCTCTCACTTTGTCTCTCTCTCTGTCTCCCTCCTTCACCCCTCCCTCATCAATCACCACAGATACTTGGCATGTCATTCAATTACCCCCAAAAAAAAAATATAATCTATTATGTCATTATTTTGCTTCAGCTCCCAATTTGATCTATTCCTGAGAGATCTTGAGATATTTTAGTTCCACCACTATATGCTGTAGTCACAGCTAATAGCCCATCTCTCTCTGAGCTGACTGACCCATCATGGTCGGCATTGATTTTCAGACAAACTCTTGAGAACAGATCAATCACAATCAGAAATACACTGTCTATTAAATTCAAATTACATACTAGTGTCACAATGAGAACTTGTACATTCACTTAACAAACACCATGTTTAAGAGATTGTATAATCCTTGAAATCATGGTGGACAAGTTACAAGTTATATTTATCTCTTCTGCTGAATGTAATGTATTGGTGCTTGGACTATCTGTGATCGTTGGTTTTTAATCGGAGGTGATGTCATGATGTCTGTCTCTGCCGATCGATGAGCTTGACAAGGCATCTGTCTGTCTGCGTGGTGGCCAGGCAAATCACACAGAGAGAGATGGGAGAATTTTCCTGTCGTGTCTGTAAAATATGCCAACGTATATAAAGACACGGTTTGGTCCCGTGGCCTTTCACTGACATTTAGAGCGCCTGGGCAAGGACATGGCCTTTTCTATTTCTCCCCCATTTCTCTGGGATAATCAGGTGGTTTGAAAGGAAGACCGATAAGGGCTTTGTTTGCGTTGACAATGTCCTGATGATATGGCCTGGGAAGATCACAGGCAAGACTCATCTCTTTCTAAAGGATGGAGCCACCGGAGAGAACTCATTACTTTAGTGCATCTGGGTTAATTAGCTCAGTCCCTCCTCAAAATTGAATGGAAGAATCACACCAGGATTTCTCCAAGAGGGATATTTAGACCTATGGCCAAGTAGAAAATGTCGCAGAATTTCCTTAAGCCCCCAGAAATGTTTTGAAAGCAAGTACCAGTCGGAATCATTTGAAATACACCTGCGACAAAATATTGAGTTACATTTTCATCTGTAAAATGTCAATAGGGTTTAATAAAAAATGTACTGCAACTTGACCACATTTGGAATTAAGATATTGATTGTGATGTAAACGTACCTGGCCTAACATCATCCTGTCTCCTGTTCTCAGCACAATCTCTCTCATTTCGCTCACATTGATTTCCCCCTTCTCTCCGTTTGGGTTTTCATGACAGTCTTTTGATTCTATTCTGTTTCAGAATCTGGAGCTTCAACCATGTTCTCTCCCTCACCTCCATGTTACACTATAGATTACATTTATGTCAAGTTGTCTCTCTAATAAGTGCAGTAAGAAAAGATAAAAGCCTTTTTAAAAAATGCTCTCTGTGTTACTTCTAAGTGTGGAACTACGGTCCTACCACACTTAATAGCCTTTCAACCTGGTGTTTCTGCCACTCTTTGAATGAGCCATGTTGTTGTGTGGGGAAGTCTGTGAGCAGATGAAGTACATGGTGATGTGGTACTGGGGGCTTCAGCTCTGGTTCTGCCTGTGATATCTGGAAGCACTAGGAGATCTGAAGGATATATCCTGAACAAAAAAAAACAAAGTTTGGGGACACTTAGAAATTTCCTTGTTTTTGAAAGAAAAGCACATTTTTTGTCCATTAAAATAACATCAAATTGATCAGAAGTACAGCGTAGACATGGTTAATGTTGTAAATGACTATTGTAGCTGGAAATGGCTGATTTTGAATGGAATATCTACATAGGCGTACATAGGCCCATTGTCAGCAACCATCACTCCTGTGTTCCAATGGCACATTGTGTTAGCTAATTCAAGTCTAATTGATCATTAGAAAACACTTTTGCAATTATGTTAGCACAGCTGAAAACTGTTGTTCTGATTAAAGAAGCAATAAAACTGGCCTTCTTTAGACCAGTTGAGTATCTGGAACATCATTTGTTTTTCAACAGGACAATGACCCACCAAACCTCCAGGCTGTGTAAGGGCTATTTGACCAAGAAGTAGAGTGATGGAGTGCTGCATCAGATGACCTGGCCTCCACAATCACCCAACCTCAACCCAATTGAGATGGTTTGGGATGAGTTGGACCGCAGAGTGAAGAGAAAGCATCCAACAAGTGCTCAGCATATGTGGGAACTCCTTCAAGACTGTTGGAAAAGCATTCCAGGTGAAGCTGGTTGAGAGAATGCCAAGAGTGTGCAAAGCTGTCATCAAGCAAAGGGTGGCTACTTTGAAGAATCTCAAATATAAAATATATATATATATTTTTTTTTAATGGTTACTTCATGATTCCACATGCGTTATTTCATAGTTTTTATGTCTTCACGAATATTATACAATGTATAAAATAGTAAAAATAAAGAAAAACCCTTGAATGAGTAGGTGTGTTAGAACTTTTGACTGGTACTGTAAGTATTCAGTCCCTTTGCTATAAGACTCAAAATGTATTTCAGGTGAATCCTGTTTCCATTGATCATCCTTGAGATGTTTCTACAATTTGATTGGAGTCCACCTGTGGTAAATTCAATTGATTGGACATGATTTGGAAAGGCACACCTGTCTATATAAGGTCCCACAGTTGACAGTGCATGTCAAAGCAAAAACCAAACCATGAGGTAGAAGGAATTGTCTGTAGAGCTTCGAGACAGGATTGTGTCGAAGCACAGACCTGGGGAAGGTTACCAAAAAATGTCTGCAGCATTGAAGGTCTCCAAGAACACAGTGGTCTCCATCATTCTTAAATGGAAGAAGTGTAAGTCGCTCTGGATAAGAGCGTCTGCTAAATGACTTAAATGTAAATGTAAATGTAAGTTTGGAACCACCAAGACTCTTTCTAGAGATGGTCACTCAGACAGAGCTCTAGAGTTCCTCTGTGGAGATGGGAGAACCTTCCAGAAGGACAAGCATCTCTGCAGGACTCCAACAATCAGGCATTGATGGTAGAGTGACCAGACAGAAGCCACTCCTCAGTAAAAGGCACATAACAGCCCTTTTGGAGTTTGCCGAATGGCACCAAAGGTCTCTCAGACTATGAGAAACAAGATTCTCTGGTCTGATGAAACCAAGATTATCTTTGGCCTGAATTTCAAGCGTCACGTCTGGAGGAAACCTGGCACCATCCCTACGGTGAAGCATGGTGGTGGCAGCATCATGCTATGGGGATGTTTTAAGGGGCAGGGACTGGGAGACTAGTCAGGCTTGAGGGAAAGATGAACGGAGGAAAGTACAGAGAGATCATTGATATTTATTAACTGTGGTATACAAGATGGCGACGACAGAGATGGTCGCCTCGCTTCAAGTCCTTAGGAAACTATGCAGTATTTTTTTGTTAATGTAATATTTCTTGCACAGTTAGCCAATAAAATCTAAAGTGTTATTACATACAGCCGGGAAGAACTATTAGATATAAGAGCGACATCAACTTACCAGCCTTACGACCAGGAATACAACTTTCCTGAAGCGGATCCTTTGTTCAGACCTCCACCCTGAACATTGGATCTAATCCCAGAGGCCGACCCAAAACAACTTTGTCGCCACGGAGCGGCCTCCTGGTCAGACTTAGAAGGCGAGCACACCATCCACCACTTCCGAGCATATTACTCACCAATGTCCAGTCTCTAGATAACAAGGTGGACGGAAAATATGGCACGAGTTACCTTCCAGAGAGATATCAGAGATTGTAACATTCTCTGTTTCACGGAAACATGGTTCACTCGGGATATGTTGTCGGTACAGCCACCCGGTTTCTTCATGCGTCACACTGATAGAAACAATCCTCTCTCTGGTAGGAAGAAGGGCGGGTTGTATTCCTCATGATTAACGACTCATTGTGTAATCATAACAACATACAGGAAATCGAGTCCTTGTGTTCACCTGACCTAGAATTCCTTACAATCAAATGCCGACCGCATTATCTCCCAAGAGAATTCTCTTCGATTATAGTCACAGCCGTGTATATCCCCCATCCCAAGCAGATACCGCAACGGCCCTGAATGAACTTCACTGGACTCTATGTAAACTGGAAACCATATATCCTGAGGCTGCATTTATTGTAGCTGGGGATTTTAAGAAAGACCATTTGAGAACAAGGCTATCTAAATTCTACCAGCACATTGATTGTAGTACCCGCTCGAGCAAAACACTGGACCACTGCTACTCTAACTTCCGCGATGCATACAAGGCCCTCCCCCGCCCTCCCTTCGGCAAATCTGACCATGACTCCATCTTGTTGCTCCCCTCCTTTAGGCAGAAACTAAAATAGGAAGCGCCCGTGTTTAGGTCTATCCAACGTTGGTCTGACCAATCGGACTCCACGCTTCAAGATTGCTTTGATCACACATACTGGGATATGTTCTGGGTAGCCTCAGACAATAACTAACATCAACGTAAACGCTGACTCGTTGAGTGAGTTTATTAGGAAGGGCATTGGAAATGTTGTATCCACTGTGACTATTAAAACCTTCCCTAACCAGAAACCGTGGATTGATGGCAGCATTTGCGCAAAACTGAAAGCACATACCACCGCATTTAATAATGGCAAGGCGACTGGAAACATGACCAAATACAAACAGTGTAGTTATTCCCTCAATAAGGCAATCAAACCAGCAAAGCGTCGGTATAGAGACAAAGTAGAGTCGCAATTCAACGGATTACAAAAAGAAAACCAGCCCCGTTGCGGACGTCAACGTCTTGCTCTCAGACAAATTAAACAACTTCTTTGTGCGCTTTGAGGACAATACAGTGACACCGACATGGCCCGCTACCAAAGACTGTGGGCTCACCTTCTCCGTGGCTGACATGAGTAAACCATTTAAACGTGTTACCCCTTGCAAGGCTTCCGGCCCAGACGGCAACCGTAGCCGCGTCCTCTGAGCATGCGCAGGCCAGCTGGCTGGTGTGTTTGCGGACATAATCAATCAATCCCTATCCCAGTTTGCTGTCCCCACATGCTTCAAGATGAACACCATTGTTCCTGTTCCCAAGAAAGCTAAGGTAACTAAACTAAAGACTAGGACACGGTAGCACTCACTTGTGTCATCATGAAGTACTTTGAGAGATCATATCACCTCCACCCTACCTGATACCCTAGACCCACTCCAATTTGCTTACCACCCCAATAGGTCCACAGATGATGCAATCGCCATCACACTGCACACTGTACATCTGGACAAGTGGAATACCTATGTAAGAATGCTGTTCATTGACTACAGCTTAGCATTCGTACCCTCCAAACTCATTACGTTTGAGACCCTGGGTCTTGACCCTGCCCTGTGCAACTGGGTCCTGGACTGTCTGAAGGGCCGCCCCCAGGTGGTGAAGGTAGGAAACAACATCTCCACCCCGCTGATCCTCAACACTGGGGCCCCACAAGGGTGCGTTCTCAGCCCTCTCCTGTACTCCCTGTTCACCCATGACTGCGTGGCCATGCACGCCTCCAACTCAATCATCAAGTTTGCATACGACACTAGGCTTGATTACAATGGCAAGATAGCCTACAGGGAGGAGGTGAGGGCCCACGGAGTGTGGTGTCAGGAAATAACCTCTCACTCAACATCAACAAAACAAAGGAGATGATCGTTGACTTCAGGAATCAGCAGAGGGAGCACCCCCCTATCCACATTGACGGGACAGTAGTGGAGAAGGTGTAAAGTTTTAAGTTCCTCGGTGTACACATCACGGACAAACTGAAATGGTCCACCCTCACAGACAGCATGGTGAAGAAGGCACAGCAGCGCCTCCTCAACCTCAGGAGGCTGAAGAAACTTGGCTTGTCACCTAAAACCCTTACAAACATTTACAGATGCACAATCGAGAGCATCCTGTCGGACTGTATCACCCCCTGCTAAGGCAACTGTACTGCCCTCAACTGTAAGGCTCTCCAGAGGGTAGTGAGGTCTGCTCAATACATCACCGGGGGAAAACTACCTGCCCTCCAGGACACCTACAGCACCCGATGTCACAGGAAGGCCATAAAGATCATCAAGGACAACATCCACCCGAGCCACTGCCTGTTCACCCCGCTATCATCCAGAAGGTGAGGTCAGTACAGGTGCATCAAAGCTGTGACCGAGAGACTGAAAAACAGCTTCTATCTCAAGGCCATCAGACTGTTAAACAGCCATCACTAACATAGAGAGGCTGCTGCCAATGTACTGACTCAAATCACTGGCCATTTTATTAATAATTGGATTTAATAAAGCTATCACTAGTCACATTATATAATGCCACTTTAATAATGTTTACATATCCCATGTTACTCATCTCATATGTATGTACTGTATTTTATACCATCTATGCTGCGTGGCCATCGCGCATCCATATGTTTTTTATGTACATATTCTTATTCCATCCCCTTACATTTGTGTGTATGAGGTTGACATTGTGAATTTGTTAGATTACTTGTTAGATATTACTGCACTGTCGGAACTAGAAGCACAAGCATTTCACTACACTCGCATTAACATCTGCTAACCATGTGTATGTGACCAATAAAATGTAATTTGATTTGATGAAAACCTTCAGGACCTCAGACAGGGGCCGAAGGTTCACCTTCCAGCAGGACAACTACCCTAAGCACACAGCCAAGACAACGCAAGAGTGGCTTTGGGACAAGTCTCTGAATGAACTAGAACCCGATCGAACATCTCTGGAGAGACCTGAAAATAGCTGTGTGGTGACGCTCCTCATCCAACCTGACAGATCATGAGAGGATATGTAGAGAAGAATGGGAGAATCTCCCCAAATACAAGTGTGCCAAGCTTTTATTAGGCCCTAATCTATGGATTTCACATGATCGGGAATACAGATATGCATCTGTTGGTCACAGATACCTTAAAAAATAAGGTAGGGGCGTGGATCAGAAAACCAGTCAGTACCTGGTGTAACCACCATTTTGTCTCATGCAGCACGACATCTCCTTCACATAGAGTTGATCAGGCTGTGGCTTTTGGAATGTTGTCTCACTCCTTTTCAATGGCTGTGCGAAGTTGCTCGATATTAGCAGGCACTGGAACACGCTGTCGTACACACCAATCCAGAGCATCCCAAACATGCTCATGGATGACATGTCTGGTGAGTATGCAGTCAGGCCAGATTGGCAGGTCAGAACTCGAAGAACTGGGACATTTTCACCTTCTAAGGACTGTGTACAGATCCTTGAGACATGTGGCTGTGCATTATAATGCTGAAACATGAGGTGATGGCAGCAGATGAATGCCATGACAATGGGCCTCAGTATTTCGTCAGAGTACCTCTGTGCATTCAAATTGCCAATGATAAAATGCAATTGTGTTCGTTGTCCGTAGCTTATGCCTGCCCATACCATAACCCCACCGCCACCATGGGGCACTCTGTTCACAACATTGACATCAGCAAACCGCTTGCCCACACAACGCCATACATGTGGTCTGCAGTTGTGAGGCCAGATGGACATACCGCCAAATTATCTAAAACGATGCTGGTAGGGAAATAGTAGAGAAATTAACATAGAATTATCTGGCGACACCTCTGGTGGACATTCCTGCAGTCAGCATGCCAATTGCAAGCTCCCTCAAAACTTGAGACAACTGCAGCAATGTGTTGTGGGACAAAACTGCACACTTTAGAGTGGCCTTTTATTATCCCCAGCACAAGGTGCACCTGTGTAATGATCATGCTGTTTAATCATCTTCTTGATTATGCCATATATGTCAGGTGGATGGATTATCTTGACTAAGGAGAAATGCTCACTACCTGTGATGTAAACAAATTTGTGTACAACATTTGAGAGAAATAAGTTTTATGTGCGTATGGAACATTTCTGGGATATTTTATTTCATCTTATTAAACCTGAGACCAACACTGTACGTGTTGCATTTATATTTTTGTTCAGTATAGTTTCTGTTTCTCTCTCTCCCTCTTCTCTCTTTCTCTCATTTCTCTCTCTCTGTCTTTCTCTCTCACTGTATCTATCACTTTATCTCTATCACCCTATCCACAACTCTTCCATTCTTTTTATTTTCTCTCATCATTTGAAGTATAGTATTTGAATGATATCGGCATTGATTGAAACACAGCATTACACACGTAATTATCAATTGTGTTGAACTCTTCCCAATAGTAAGTCCCTAAAGGTGTCGATTGTTGCCACATCCTTCCTCAAAAAAATAGCAAGTTAAAAAGTGGGAGTCAGAAATAGGACTGTAAAAGATAAAGCATTGTGCATTGTGATCATATTTCCATCACACTGTACTGTAGACCATATGCAATGTGTGGGATGGGATAGAGCCTAGACAACAGAGACAGCAGCAGCAGAAGCAGGTTCATCTGTGTGGTGTGTTGTCTTTGTTCAGAGGCTATGTCATAAAAACTTCATCCCAGGGTAATGTAGGTGGCTACACAGCCATCTAGCCTGGAGGGGAAAACAAGAGTAATCTTTTCTTCATTCTGCCTTTTCTGTTCAGACTGTCACTCAGTGTCTCAGCCAGTGGGGGAATTCGTCAAAGGACGAACAACAGAGTCTGAGTAGCAGCAGTGTGTTAGTGTTTGAACTGAAGCTCAGCTCGCTGTAATCTGTCGTTTTACTCCGCAAGAATATGCTCCTACGATGGGATCAGTCATCTGGTAATCTGTAATCTCCTCTGTTGACGGAATGTAGGGCTCACTTTAGGAGGGTTTACTTGAGAGGAAACCCCAACATATTCCCTCCCTCCTAGATATGAAAAGAAAAATAAGATTATCAACGTGAGAAATACTCCAGTAGAAATGTGAAGTTTTCGATCTCTTATATTCTTCCTAATTCTGCACATACGTGGTATTTGAATGCTTCTGAGTACATGGTAAAGCCATATTTAAATGACGGTATATTCAGTTGATAAGAGGCCGTTAGAGACCAAAATTTGCCACATTTTAGGGATAATGCCATTGCTTTCCAAAAGGAACAGCGGCTAAATGCTATGCTATTTCATTTCCTGTCTCGAGAAATTAGAAGCGGAGCATTCACCATTTGGGAATGTGTTTCTCTGCCTTTGATGCATTACATTCCAAAAAGCAAAGCAAAGCGATATGTTAACCCCGATCTACAACGTATTAAAATGAGTGAGGATGTCACTTAAAGTAGTGGGCCCAGTAATTGTAGCTCCAAATTTGTATCATATTTCCGTTCTCTGTTGCTTTTAAAAGCTCCATCACACCGATGTATAATGCATTTAGAAATATATCCATTTCGTCTAGGAATCCCCCAATGTATTGGCAACACACATAATGATTGACTTTAAAGGGCTTGGTCGGACTTCTAACCTATGTAAATAGTACACTCTGAGATGACTCTAATACCTGATAAGAGGGGGAAATTGCCATCACATTACAACCCTCCATCAGAGAGAGAGAGAGAGAGGGGAACTGGAGCTGGACCACTTTGGATGATTACCAGGGCTCTGATTGGTCAGAGGAGTCCGAAGGAGGCGGGGTCAGGAAGAGGGGTGGGGGAGGGAGTGGTTCTGTTAGAACTGCTGATGATGGCTGTGTAACTGTAACGTTCTCTGTCCCAACTTGCTAATATCTGTTCAACTCACTCCTTTTTAGACATGTGGCGCAGGTTTGAAAGTGTGTTGATAGATCCAGATAGATGGGTTACAGACATTCACATGAGCTGGACATAATATTTCAAGCAACACATTTTATTCTTATTTTACCTCTTATGTTTTTTTTACACCTAGCAAATGTCTTGTTCATTTCAATTCGAATACTTGATTTTTCTTTGTTTTTCCACGTATTATCAAGTGATTAGAACATTACACATCAATAGATTGCCCCTTGATTCTTGTCTTGTTCATATCAGATCGTTGTGTCAGTGTTCCTGAGTATTTTTAAAAGATTTGGTTATTGTAATAAGCTGATAGTATCAATGACATGGAACCACGTCTCTAGAACTTCTATTACATCACAACTCGATCCTTCAGAATATCCTCTGGAATATTACTATCCTTTAAGCCTCTACCATTTTATTTTATTTTTTTAATATGTAGATAATATATTATATATATTTGGCACTTCTGCATACCGCTCTCTCTATTTATTGTGTAAGGATTTTGCCTCAGAGCATATTTGAAATGTTGTATTCTCACATAGAATCTATTTGTCATGCTTGCTCAAGAAATTACTAAAAAAGCAAGGGATTGCCAGTTGTGATATTGTGCTCTATTCTTCATACGACTGTGAAAATTGGCAAACATTCATATCCCTGTGAATACACTGTTTAGATTATATTTACAAACAATATTTGTTTAGTGCTTATTATTTTCATTTCTGGAAATATTACACTTTTTTGCTGGCTCATTTATTTTAAGTAGCAGACTGTTATGATAGCAGAAACCCATTAATGTCGCAAGGCTTTTATCTTCAAATGAGCCATTTAAATGTCATTAAATAGACACACACTAACTGTTCAAATCCATTTCTCCATTGTTACTTCTTTAGAAAAAGAATTACTAGCATTTTTGCTGTCAGAAAAATAGCAAATATCCCATTTAAATGATTGTTAGGACACACAAATGCTGGATGGTCTTTTCATGCAATTCAGTTTTATTCATCCAGTGTAAACAGGCCAGATGATAATTAGGCTCCAGTCTGTTTAGTTGAATATCAAGATATATCAGCCATTTATACCCTCCATTGACTAGCATTTATTTTTTATATTGAAAGTCATTTCATGATTTGAAAATGATAAATGATAGCTCAACATTGTTTGCTGGTTTGTGCTATTAACTATTAAATGAATTAATTGATTAACCATTACAAATCATAATTATTTATTGCAGGTGATTGATTGGGTATTGGAAAATTGATGCTATACATTTACGGTATCCATGTATCTTTGGTTATGGTTGCCGAGGCAGGGAGAAAAGCTAAAGGGAGAAATAGCATTGAAAGGAAAGCCATTATGTCAGAGTAGAGCAGAGACAGAGAGAGAGGAGAGAGAGAGAGAGTCTGGGAGCTGAGCTAGGCATTAAAGTGGAAGCCTCTCTCTCTCTCCTCTTCAGTGTCAGTGACTTGGCTAGATGAGCAAGGAGCAGCACTTACAGTATAACGCCGGTAATTTAGGAATTTTTCATTGCTGGGTTTGTCTCTCCTGAAATGACAACGCTACTGTCATTGTGTAATTGTGTTGTTTCCTACTCTGTGATTGAGCTGAAATAGAGGCAGCCTTTCTCTCTCCTTTCTCTCTCTCTCTCTCTCTCTCTCTCTCTCTCTCTCTCTCTCCCATTTCTGTCTCTCTCCTCTTTCACCATCTTCTCTCTCTATCTCTCTCTCCTCTCTGTCTCACTCTCTCTCGCTCCTCTCTCTCTCCTCTCTCTCCTCTGAATTAAATTTCAATTTTCTATTTAAGGGCTTTATTGGCATGTTTACATTGGCAAAGCAAGTGAAATAGATAATAAACAAAAGTGAAATAAACAAATGTTTTAATCTCTCTCTCCTCTCCTCTCTCCTCTCCTCTGTCCTCTCTCCCTCTCCTCTCTCTCTCTCCTCTCTGTCTCTCGCTCCTCTCTGTCTCTCTCTCTCTCTCCTCTCTTTCTCTCCTCTCTGTCTCTCTCTCCTCTCTGACTCTCTCCTCTCTGACTCTCTCCTCTCTGTCTCTATCTCCTCTCTGTCTCTCTCTCCTCTCTCTCTCTCTCTCTCTCTCTCTCTCTCTCTCTCTCTGACTCTCTCTCTCTGTCTCTCTCCTCTCTGTCTCTCTCTCCTCTCTGTCTGTCTCTCTCTGTCTCTCTCTCCTCTCTGTCTCTCTCTCCTCTCTCTCTCTCTCTCTCTCTCTCTGTCTCTCTCTCCTCTCTGTCTCTCTCTCCTCTCTGCCTCTCTCTCCTCTCTGTCTCTCTCTCTCCTCTCTGACTCTCTCCTCTCTGTCTCTCTCCTCTCTGTCTCTCTCTCCTCTCTGTCTCTCTCTCCTCTCTGTCTCTCTCTCTCCTCTCTGTCTCTCTCTCCTCTCTGTCTGTCTCCTCTCTGTCTCTCTCTCCTCTCTGTCTGTCTCTCCTCTGTCTCTCTCCTCTCTGTCTCTCTCTCTCTCTCCTCTCTGTCTCTCTCTCATCTATGTCTCTCTCTCCTCTCTGTCTCTCGCTCCTCTCTGTCTCTCTCTCTCTCTCCTCTCTTTCTCTCCTCTCTGTCTCTCTCTCCTCTCTGTCTCTCTCTCCTCTCTGACTCTCTCCTCTCTGACTCTCTCCTCTCTGTCTCTCTCTCCTCTCTCTCTCTCTCTCTCTCTCTCTCTCTCCTCTCTGTCTCTCTCTCTGTCTCTCTCTCTCTCTGTCTCTCTCCTCTCTGTCTCTCTCTCCTCTCTGTCTGTCTCTCTCTCTGTCTCTCTCCTCTCTGTCTCTCTCTCTCTCTCTCTGTCTCTCTCCTCTCTGTCTCTCTCTCTCTCTCTCTCTCTCTCTCTGTCTCTCTCTCTCCTCTCTCTCTCTCTCCTCTCTGTCTCTCTCTCCTCTCTGTCTCTCCTCTCTGTCTCTCTCTCCTCTCTGTCTCTCTCTCTCTCTGTGTCTCTCTCTCTCTGTCTGTCTCTCCTCTCTGTCTGTCTCTCCTCTCTGTCTGTCTCTCCTCTGTCTCTCTCCTCTCTGTCTCTCTCTCTCTCTCTGTCTCTCTGTCTCTCTCATCTATGTCTCTCTCTCCTCTCTGTCTCTCGCTCCTCTCTGTCTCTCTCTCTCTCTCTCCTCTCTTTCTCTCCTCTCTGTCTCTCTCTCCTCTCTGTCTCTCTCTCCTCTCTGACTCTCTCCTCTCTGACTCTCTCCTCTCTGTCTCTCTCTCTCTCTCTCTCTCTCTCTCTCTCTCTGACTCTCTCCTCTCTGTCTCTCTCCTCTCTGTCTCTCTCTCCTCTCTGTCTGTCTCCTCTCTGTCTCTCTCTCCTCTCTGTCTGTCTCTCCTCTGTCTCTCTCCTCTCTGTCTCTCTCTCTCTCTCCTCTCTGTCTCTCTCTCTCTCTCCTCTCTGTCTCTCTCTCCTCTCTGTCTCTCTCCTCTCTGTCTCTCTCTCTCTCTCCTCTCTGTCTCTCTCTCCTCTCTGTCTCTCTCTCCTCTCTGTCTCCCTCCTCTCTGTCTCTCTCTCTCTCCTCTCTGTCTCTCTCTCCTCTCTGTCTCTCTCATCTCCTCTCTCCTCCCTCTCATCTCTCACTACAGTATCTTAGAGGTAATTGCAGCTGCTTCTGCACTGCTCGTTATTTCGTCTTTCCTTTCATAAGGAAGGAGTGGTTGAAAGAACAGCTGACGGAACACATGCTTGTTAATATACTAGAGAGCTGTATCAATCCGTTGGCCAGGGTGATAATAGTGCACCAATACGTTGTTTTTGTTATAATATTATAGAATAATTAAATATGATGATAAAACAGAGTAATACACATGGTAATATTAATTGAATGATAATTGATGATTCATTGATAAATATTAAAAAATGCTTCCATGCATAATTTATCTACAATAAATGCTGCGTTTTTTCCTGGAAACACACAGATGCTGACATACATGACACAATGGCACCAAACTATTACGGCCCTGGCTCAAGGTTTCTAACAGGCTAAAACAAATAGCTTCCCTTTGTACCATGGAGACCACGGGGTCTGAGGTCTTGGTTTCTCTGGTAACCAAAGTCTTTCTCTATTGGTTTAGGTACTCAACTCCCTGCTAGAGACAAAATGAGGTCTCTATTGGTTTAGGTACTCAACTCCCTGCTAGAGGCAAAATGAGGTCTCTATTGGTTTAGATATTGAACTCCCTGCTAGAGACAAAATGAGTTCTCTATTGGTTTAGGTACTCAACTCCCTGCTAGAGACAAAATGAGGTCTCTATTGGTTTAGGTACTCAACTCCCTGCTAGAGACAAAATGAGGTCTCTATTGGTTTAGATATTGAACTCCCTGCTAGAGACAAAATGAGGTCTCTATTGGTTTAGGTACTCAACTCCCTGCTAGAGACAAAATGAGGTATCTATTTGTTTAGATATTTAACTCCCTGCTAGAGACAGGGTCCTGCGCTAGTAATTTCTTACCAGAAAATTTCTTATCAGAAAATCACATTCAGTCTCCCAACCCCTCAGAGTTGAGGAGAGTAGAGAAGAGTAGGGGGAGGAGTTAGAGGGGAGGAGAGAAGAGTTGGGGGAGGAGTTAGAGGGGAGGAGAGGGAAGCAGGGCGAGGAGTGGAGGAGAGTAGAGGGAAGTAGGGCGAGGAGTTAGAGGGGAGGAGAGAAAAGTAGGGGGAGGAGTTAGAGGGGAGGAGAGGGAAGTAGGGCGAGGAGTAGAGGGAGAGGAGAGAAGAGTAGGGAGAGGAGTTAGAGGAGGAGGAGAGAAAAGTAGGGGGAGGAGTTAGAGGGCAGGAGATGGAAGTAGGGCGAGAAGTAGAGGAGAGGGGAGAAGAGTAGGAGGAGGAGTTAGGGGGAGGAGTTAGAGGGGAGGAGAGGGAAGTAGGGCGAGGACTAGAGGAGAGGAGAGAAGAGTAGGGGCAGGAGTAGAGGGGAGGAGAGTAGAGTAGAGTAGCGGGATGAGGACAGGAGAGGAGTGGGAGGAGTTAGAGGGGAGGAGTTGGGAGTAGATGGGAGGAGAGAAGAGTAGGGAGAGGAGTAGAGGGGAAGAGAGTAGAGTAGCGGGATGAGGAGAGGAGAGGAGTGGGAGGAGTTAGAGGGGAGAAGAGTAGAGGGAGGAGTAGAGGGTAGGAGTAGAGGGGAGGGAGAGGAGTTAGAGCGGAGAAGAGTAGGGGGAGGAGTTAGAGGTGAGGGGAGGAGAGAAGTGTAGGGGAGGAGTAGAGGAGGAGAGGAGAGGAGGGGGAGGAGTTAGA
Source organism: Oncorhynchus nerka (assembly GCF_034236695.1). Classification (NCBI taxonomy): domain Eukaryota; kingdom Metazoa; phylum Chordata; class Actinopteri; order Salmoniformes; family Salmonidae; genus Oncorhynchus; species Oncorhynchus nerka. The sequence continues at coordinate 19,579,138 of NC_088397.1, read as the reverse complement.
GGGGAGGAGTTAAGAGTAGGATGAGTAGAGGAGAGTAGAGTAGAGAAGAGTAGCGGGATGAGTAGAGTAGAGTAGAGAAGAGTAGGGGGATGAGTAGAGTAGAGAAGAGTAGGGGGTGAGTAGAGTAGAGGAGAGTAGAGAAGAGTAGCAGGATGAGTAGAGTAGAATAGAGAAGAGTAGGGGGATGAGTAGAGGAGAGAAGAGTAGAGTAGAGTAGAGAAGAGTAGGGGGATGAGTAGAGTAGAATAGAGTAGAGAACAAAAGAGTAGGGGGATGAGTAGAGAAGAGTAGAGAAGAGTAGCGGCATGAGTAGAGTAGAGTAGAGTAGAGTAGAGAAGAGTAGGGGGATGAGTAGAGTAGAGGAGAGTAGAGAATTGTAGCGGGATGAGTAGAATATAGAAGAGTAGGGGGATGAGTAGAGTAGAATAGAGAAGAGTAGGGGGATGAGTAGAGTAGAGAAGAGTAGCGGGATGAGTAGAGTAGACTAGAGAAGAGTAGTGGGATGAGTAGAGTAGAGAAGAGTAGCGGGATGAGTAGAGTAGAGTAGAGAATGGTAGGGGGATGAGTAGAGTAGAAAAGAGTAGCGGGATGAGAAGAGTAGTGGAGAGAAGAGTAGGGGGATGAGTGGAGAGGAGAGAGGAATAGGGGATGAGTAGAGTAGAGTAGAGAATGGTAGGGGGATGAGTAGAGTAGAAAAGAGTAGCGGGATGAGAAGAGTAGAGGAGAGAAGAGTAGGGGGATGAGTGGAGAGGAGAGAGGAATAGGGGGATGAGTGGAGAGGAGAGAGGAATAGGGGAGGGGAGTAGAGAGATGGAGAGAAGGGGAGAGTAGAGGAGAGTTGGGCAGAGGAGAGGAGGAGAGAAGGGGAGAGGAGAGGAGAGTATGGGGTAGGAGTAGAGGAGAGGGGAGCAGAGGAGAGTATGGGGGAGGAGTAGAGGGGAGGAAAGGAGAGTAGGGAGGGGAGTAGAGGAGGGGCGAGGTGAGGGGAGGGGAGGGGAGGGGAGGAGAGTGGGGGAGTGTAGAGTAGGGGAGAGGATAGGATAGGAGAGGGGAGGAGAGTGGGGGAGGGGAGAGTAGGGGAGAGGAGAAGGGAGTGGTGTAGAGGAGAGGGGAGGAGAGGAGAGTATGGGGGAGGAGTAGAGTCGACGAGAGGACAGGGGAATAGGGCCTGGAAATGTGTCTGAGGAGAGGAGGGACCCCATTCTTACTTTTTTCTCTGAAATAATCTTTGTTAAAATGGCAAATGGAATAATTGAAGGAAATCCAGTATTTAGAGATTTTACAATAGTAACAATTGTGGCATAGTGTCTGGAAAGGACAGGTATTATATCATCCAGGAACATCCACCCCACACCCCACAGAAACACAATGTTTGCTTAACGGGTAAACCAATCTCCTGAATAAATCAAATAAATGTTACTTGGTAACGAACGACAAATCCTTATTAAAAACAGATTTTTTTGTTGTGTTTTACATATGCATTGGGGGAAATGTGTTTGTGTAAAATTCATTCTTGCACATGCAGTATGTGAAATACTCAAAATAAATATACCAGTAAATTAATCTGTGAAGAATTAAATCTACCAAATCACCAATGCTGTTCCTGGAGAGCTACAGGATGTGCAGGCTTTTATTCCATCTCAGCACTAACGCATCGGATTTAACTAATCAACTCCTCATCAAGCCCTTGTTCAGTTGAATCGGCTCTCCAGGTTCAGGTTTAGTGACTACTGATCTACTGCCGTGGGTTTGGTCAGTTCCTCTTTAAGACTTTGCTTTTATCTCAGTGCTAAACCACTGGGTGTCACTGTGCTCTCTGGGCCTGGTTGAAAACTCAAGGCTTACTGATACTGTGTTACATGAAGTGAATTGGGGGGGGGTGAACTCAATACACTTTAAAATGACTAAAACCATTTGAAACTGTGTAGAAATTATAATGGCCCTTCCAGTTTGTTGATTATGTCCAGCTTGCCAAATATCAGCTAAATTAAAACTAAACACTCAGGGAGTACCGTAAATTCCCCAAAAACGATGGATAGAGTACTATATGTTAGGATATATAACCAATTTTCAGTGCGGTCCTCCTGACCTCGTTGATGACCGAATGTGGCTCCTTGGGTGAAATGATTTGACACCCCTGATATAGACAAACACAGTTTCCATCAGTAACAAAATAGAAAACAAAATAATACTTCCAATGTCCTCCGGGAACAAATGCTTTTCACACAGGTCTCTCTCATACATCACACACACACAGCTACTGTTGACCTTGGTAAGACTGAATGTTCTGAATTCAAATGTGATAATGTGATAATGCCTGAATCAATGTTGAAAATGTGTCAATGGCAACACCTACGGTAAATGCTGGAATCTGAAAGATGTTTTGGGTCTTTATATGATTGGTAAGTGTTGTGTCCTCACAATGTCTCTCCACAAAGAGGAGGACTTTCAATGAAGTAGGATCTTATTTTTATCACCCTGTTGCAGGAAATGTTGAACTTTTAGTGTACTTGATGTTTAAAGAGGCTTCTGAAGTTTGTAATTTCCCTTATAAAATGCATCAACCCCTACAAAAATGTCCATTATTTATAATCCACATGATAATCCACATTTCCTGTTGCTGCAGGATTGTTTTCCTGATGGAGCAGAACTGGACTTTAACACCTTCGACTACTTGAGACTGATTTCAGGAACAAGAGGAAACATAACAACGTCATACAGTTGCCATTGCTATTGTTATTTCGTATCTCTAGGGAGAACTATGAACTGTAGTGGTAATATAAGTGCCCCATAACTGTAAGTACGAGCCTGTTACTGACTGACTACATAGCGGTAGGTTTTTCCAGGCTTGTTATTTGGCCAATTATTATTTCTTTCTTTCTTTCTTTTAAACTCTTTTTCTCCCCAATTTCGTAGTATCCAATTATTAGTAGTTACTATCTTGTCTCATCGCTACAACTCCCGTACAGGCTCGGGAGAGACGAAGGTTGAAAGTCATGTGTCCACCGAAACACAACCCAACCAAGCCGCACTGCTTCTTAACACAGCGCGCATCCAACCCGGAAGCCAGCCGCACCAATGTGCCGGAGGAAACACCGTGCATCTGACAACCTTGGTTAGCGTGCACTGCGCCCGGCCCGCCACAGGAGTCACTGGTGCGCGATGAGACAAGGATATCCCTACCAGCCAAACCCTCCCTAACCCGGACGACGCTAGGCCAATTGTGCGTCGCCCCACGGACCTCCCAGTCGCAGCCGGCTGCGACAGAGCCTGGGCGTGAACCCAGAGTCTCTGGTGGCACAGCTAGCGCTGCGATAGAGTGCCCTAGACCACTGCGCCACCTGGGAGGCAATAAGATATTACAGTGGGTAAGCCACCAATTGTGCAAGTTCTCCCACAAAAGATGAGAGAGGCCTGTAATTTTCATCATAGGTACACTTAAACTATGACAGACAAAATGAGAAAAAAAATCCAGAAAATCACATTGTAGGATTTTTAATGAATTTATTTGCAAATAAGCAAGATTTCTGGCTCTCACAGACCTGTAACTTCTTCTTTAAGAGGCTCCTCTGTCCTCCACTCGTTACCTGTATTAATGGCACCTGTTTGAACTTGTTATCAGTATAAAAGACACCTGTCCACAACCTCAAACAGTCACACTCCAAACTCCACTGTGGCCAAGACCAAAGAGCTGTCAAAGGACACCAGAAACAAAATTGTAGACCTGCACCAGGTTGGGAAGACTGAATCTGCAATAGGTAAGCAGCTTGGTTTGAAGAAATCAACTGTGGGATCAATTATTAGGAAATGGAAGACATACAAGACCACTGATAATCTCCCTCGGTCTGGGGCTCCACGCAAGATCTCACCCCGTGGGGTCAAAATGATCACAAGAATGGTGAGCAAAAATCCCAGAACCACACGGGGGGACCTAGTGAATGACCTGCAGAGAGCTGGGACCAAAGTAACAAAGCCTAGCATCAGTAACACACTACGCCGCCAGGGACTCAAATCCTGCAGTGCCAGACGTGTCCCCCTGCTTAAGCCAGTACATGTCCAGGCCTGTCTGAAGTTTGCTAGAGAGAATTTGGATGATCCAGAAGAAGATTGGGAGAATGTCATATTGTCAGATGAACTTTTTGGTAAAAACTCAACTCGTCGTGTTTGGAGGACAAAGAATTCTGAGTTGCATCCAAAGAACACCATACCTACTGTGAAGCATGGGGGTGGAAACATCATGCTTTGGGGCTGTTTTTCTGCAAAGGGACCAGGACGACTGATCCGTGTAAAGGAAAGAATGAATGGGGCCATGTATCGTGAGATTTTGAGTGAAAACCTCCTTCCATCAGCAAGGGCATTGAAGATGAAACGTGGCTGGGTCTTTCAGCATGACGATGATCCCAAACACACCGCCCGGACAATGAAGGAGTGGCTTCGTAAGAAGCATTTCAAGGTCCTGGAGTGGCCTAGCCAGTCTCCAGATCTCAACCCCATAGAAAATCTTTGGAGGGAGTTGAAAGTCCGTGTTGCCCAGGAACAGCCCCAAAACATCACTGCTCTAGAGGAGATCTGCATGGAGGAATGGGCCAAAATACCAGCAACAGTGTGTGAAAACCTTGTGAAGACTTGAAAACGTTTGACCTCTGTCATTGCCGACAAGGGGTATTTATTGAGATAAACTTTTGTTATTGACCAAATACTTATTTTCCACCATCATTTGCAAATAAATTAAAAATCCTACAATGTGATTTTCTGGATTTTTTTCTTCTCATTTTGTCTGTCATAGTTGAAGTGTACTTATGATGAAAATTACAGGCCTCTCTCATCTTTTTAAGTGGGAGAACTTGCACAATTGGTGGCTGACTAAATACTTTTTTGCCCCTCTGTATTTACATTGGACCCAGGTGTTGTAGTCTCGTTGTAGACCATCCTGATCTCACCAGTTTACAGGACACGACAGCGCAGCGTTCAGGATGGTGGATCAGGCTAAGGTTGATGTGAAGGTGACTGAAAAAGAGTCGCTCATGTGACCATGGAGATCTTGAATGCCCTCCTTATTCCACATAAACACACCCTGCCTGCCTGCCTGCCTGCCTGCCTGCCTGCCTGCCTGCCTGCCTGCCAGCCTGCCTGCCGCAAAACAAAACAAACCCAGCCCAACCCAGCAGCTACTGAATTAATGAGACATTTACGGTATTGCCATAAGTATCTCAGTTTCCTCTTGGGGTTTCTGGGAGCTACCCTTTTAGGTGAATAGATGCCACCCACAGCACTCACGCCACACCTCAGTCACACATATGCAAACACACGAACACACATAAACACCTCCGTCATAAGTGCACACCAATTATGCACACCAACGAGGGCTGCATTTACCTCATATCGCAAATCAGCTTTTCCAGGCAAATTGAGACATATAGGAGTCCCCCCGTTGAAAGTGAGTGACTTGAAGAGAATGACGGAGGCCGTGCTAGGCTGTAAATCAAGCCTGACAGCCCGGCAGAGGGAATCGACAGAGAAGCGTAATCACTCAGGGCTAACATCCAACAGGAATTATTGATCCAGAACCACCGTAATCCCCTTCACATAACACAGGCAATTTCATGTAATACCTGTAATAAAGCTGCATTCAAACTCAAGTAGCCATCAAGGGGCTTTGTGTCTGATTCAGGAGGTGAGGGCCTAGGCACATCAGAAGGAGTGCATCAGGGCCAATAAAAACATAGCCAGCTATTTTCTGACTTTTTTTCCCCCTGAGGGTTTTGACGAAGCTTGTTTTAGACAACCAACAGAAAACCTGTGTTTTGTGGTGAGTGGGTATTTTATCACTTTGAGAATTATAGGGCTCTGAAGTTTATGCTCAATAGAAGATAGAATAAAGATAGGTTTATGAATGAAAAAGCTGCACTGTAGATGGATGTTTTGCTAGATGTAAAAAGAAAACTAAAAAGAAAAAACAAGTGTCTACAAATGGGATCGAACACCCGACCTGGGATCAAACACCCAACCTGGGATCAAACACCCAACCTGGGATCAAACACCCAACCTGGGATGGAACACCCAACCTGGGATCGAACAGGAAACCTGGGATCGAACTCCCGACCTGGGATCAAACACCCAACCTGGGATCAAACACCCAACCTGGGATCAAACACCCAACCTGGGATGGAACACCCAACCTGGGATCGAACAGGAAACCTGGGATCGAACTCCCGACCTGGGATCGTACACCCGACCTGGGATCGAACACCCAACCTGGGATCGAACACCGACCTGGGATCGAACTCCCGACCTGGGATCGAACACCCAACCTGGGATCGAACACCCAACCTGGGATCGAACACCCAACCTGGGATCGAACACCGACCTGGGATCGAACTCCCGACCTGGGATCGAACACCCAACCTGGGATCGAACAGGAATCCTGGGATCGAACTCCCGACCTGGGATTGAACACCCAACCTGGGATGGAACAGGAAACCTGGGATGGAACAGGAAACCTGGGATCGAACACCCGACCTGGGATCGAACAACCAACCTGGGATCAAACAGGAAACCTGGGATGGAACAGGAAACCTGGGATCGAACACCCGACCTGGGATGGAACAGGAAACCTGGGATCGAACACCCGACCTGGGATCGAACACCCAACCTGGGATGGAACAGGAAACCTGGGATCGAACATGCAACCTGGGATCAAACACGCAACCTGGGATCAAACACGCAACCTGGGATTGAACACACAACCTGGGATGGAACAGGAAACCTGGGATCGAACACCCAACCTGGGATGGAACAGGAAACCTGGGATCGAGCACCCAACCTGGGATGGAACAGGAAACGTGGGATCGAGCACCCAACCTGGGATGGAACAGGAAACCTGGGATCGAGCACCCAACCTGGGATGGAACAGGAAACCTGGGATCGAGCACCCAACCTGGGATGGAACAGGAAACCTGGGATCGAGCACCCAACCTGGGATGGAACAGGAAACCTGGGATTGAACACCCAACCTGGGATTGAACACCCAACCTGGGATGGAACAGGAAACCTGGGATCGAGCACCCAACCTGGGATGGAACAGGAAACCTGGGATCGAGCACCCAACCTGGGATGGAACAGGAAACCTGGGAACGAGCACCCAACCTGGGATGAAACACCCAACCTGGGATCGAACACCCGACCTGGGATCGAACACCCGACCTGGGATCGAACAGGAAACCTGGGATCGAACACGCAACCTGGGATTGAACACCGACCTGGGATCGAACACCCAACCTGGGATCGAACACCCAACCTGGGATCGAACACCGACCTGGGATCGAACTCCCGACCTGGGATCGAACACCCAACCTGGGATCGAACAGGAAACCTGGGATCGAACTCCCGACCTGGGATTGAACACCGACCTGGGATCGAACACCCAACCTGGGATCGAACACCCAACCTGGGATCGAACAGGAAACCTGGGATCGAACACCCGACCTGGGATCGAACAACCAACCTGGGATCAAACAGGAAACCTGGGATCGAACAGGAACCTGGGATCGAACACCCGACCTGGGATGGAACAGGAAACCTGGGATCGAACACCCGACCTGGGATCGAACCCCCAACCTGGGATGGAACAGGAAACCTGGGATCGAACATGCAACCTGGGATCAAACACGCAACCTGGGATTGAACACGCAACCTGGGATGGAACAGGAAACCTGGGATCGAACACCCAACCTGGGATGGAACAGGAAACCTGGGATCGAGCACCCAACCTGGGATGGAACAGGAAACCTGGGATCGAGCACCCAACCTGGGATGGAAGAGGAAACCTGGGATCGAACACCCAACCTGGGATGGAACAGGAAACCTGGGATCGAGCACCCAACCTGGGATGGAACAGGAAACCTGGGATCGAGCACCCAACCTGGGATGGAACAGGAAACCTGGGATCGAGCACCCAACCTGGGATGGAACAGGAAACCTGGGATCGAGCACCCAACCTGGGATGGAACAGGAAACCTGGGATCGAACACCCAACCTGGGATGGAACAGGAAACCTGGGATCGAGCACCCAACCTGGGATGGAACAGGAAACCTGGGATCGAGCACCCAACCTGGGATGGAACAGGAAACCTGGGAACGAGCACCCAACCTGGGATGGAACACCCAACCTGGGATGGAACAGGAAACCTGGGATCGAACACCCAACCTGGGATGGAACAGGAAACCTGGGATGGAACACCCAACCTGGGATGGAACAGGAAACCTGGGATCGAACACCCAACCTGGGATGGAATAGGAAACCTGGGATGGAATAGGAAACCTGGGATCGAACACCCAACCTGGGATGAAACAGGAAGCCTGGGATGGAACAGGAAACCTTCTGATCCAGATTCATTGGATTAAGCCCTTCCACCTGTTGCCCCTAGTCTCCGGTTTTGAAGGCATTTCCCAACGTCCTCAGGACATGTATAGACGTCCAATCTCGATTACCTAGCTGGTGTGTGTGCGTTTGCGTGTGTGTGGGGTTGGGGGTTGCCCACAGTGGAAATGACTGCTGAGTAGACGTTGCCCCCCCACCCTCCTCCTCCCCCCCCCCCCGTGTATCACTGCACAGGCCTTATCAAAGCCTCACCACCCTGCTCATTAATACATGGTCCAGACTGCTGCCGTCTATATATCATTGTCTTTCACTGGAGGCGTCCTAATCACTCTGGTATTATCAGGCAGGGAGCAGCAGGCAGGCAATCACTCTGACAGGCAGCCGGGAATCATGGGAGATGTGGGACAGGGTTAAACGAGGCTGACAGTGGCGATAATGCTGACTCTGCTATAAATTAAGATGTGTGGATGATAACAGACAGAATGAGAGAGAGGGGGGGGGGGTTACAGAATGACAGACCCTGGGGTTCAGGCTGGGTTAATGTGAACTTTAACGTACATACTGGTATGGCAGCAGTTGAGAGATGAGTGATGCAGGGAGGCATTCATTCAATCTCTTCTCTCTCTCTGTCTCTCTGTTGGACTGTGAGTTGCTGTCAAATCGGAAGCAGGAATCTGATTGAGCAGAGCAGCCTGGGAAGTTGTGATAGTTGTCTGTGACAGGGAATGGGTTTGAGTGGGCCAATAAGTTGTCTCTGACAGCAGTCGGAGGGGGAGAGAGCTGTAATGTGTGGGTTATAATCAGACAGACGTCTTGACTAGCAGCCATTCAGGCCCAACAGTGGTGTGAATCTTGCCTGGACATTTCCCAATCTCCCCCTCATTGTCACTATCTCAGAGAGGGTGGAGGAAAGGAGAGAAAGAGAGAGAGAGGGGTGGGGGTGATATAGACAGACAATTCCTTATCAGATCCAGTCATTAAGTTTTTCATTCTTAGACAGAGAAAAAAGATCAGACAGACCACTATCTATCTATCTATCTATCTATCTATCTATCTATCTATCTATCTATCTATCTATCTATCTATCTATAATAATATAGATAATTGTAGTTGATTTGTAGAATGTGTGTTAGGTTGCTATTGTGTTTCTGAGTGTATGTGTGGCTCAGTGTCTGTGCATTTGTGTGTGATCTTGAAGCTCATCAGCCTATAGTGTAAGTTGGAAACACAACAGAGATCCCTCTAGACAAACAGAGAATACCTTGGGTCTTGTCGACCGCACCAGTTCATGTGGATCGCAGCTCTGAAGCCACTCCCAGACACATGGCCCTGCCTCTGTTGTCTCTGTAAGATCCACTAGTTTCAGCTTCGTTGCAACACTGAACGTAACCACAGTATAGGTATGTCATTAGAAAATATATTTTTCATTCAGTCAGTTAAATTAGGCATACTGTGTTAATGTTGCGTACTGTGAGGTTGATTTGAAAAGCAAGCAGATACAAACGCCTAATAAGACAGGGACACAAACAAAAGTTATTTTAGGGTTTTATTTTTCCCGATATAGAAACATGTCTTTTAGAGAAGTTCCTTTTATTAATCTCCTATATTTGTGTAGAGAGAAACACTTCAGGTATAAAAGAGTACTAGAAAACCCTTTACGTTTCCCACAAATAAATCATGTGAATCCCAGTGTTTTAGAATGAGGTCAGTCCAGCTCTCCTCACTGTCCACCAAACCAACAACACCTAGCACCATCCTACTGTACCACATACAACCTGCCTGCTACCGCTCTTCCCCTCCTCCTTTCTCCTCTTTCATCCCTCGTTTTCTCTTAGAGAGGGAGGAGGCTCTTTCCCTGGGTCCTGTTTTTCCCTGTAGACCTGAGCCATGTGTTTGGCAGTGGCATAATCATGCCTTCACAGGTTGCTCCTCGGGGAGCGAGGGAAGGAGAGGATCCTGATAATCACCCCCCTCCACCACCACTGGGAAAGAAGACAAATAGCACAATTCAATGTGAAACTAATGTGCTTCATACAATTACTGGATGAATCATTGTATTCTATTACTGGACCCCGAGAGAGAAAGGAGACAGAGAGGGCTGAGAGAGGGGAGAGAGAGGAGAGAGAGAGGAGAGAGAGGGGAGAGACAGAGGGGGAGAGAGAGGGGAGAGAGGGGAGAGAAAGGAGAGGAGAGAGAGGGGAGAGGGGAGAGAAAGGAGAGAGAGGGGAGAGAAAGGAGAGAGAGAGGAGAGAGAGGGGAGAGGGGAGAGAAAGGAGAGAGAGGGGAGAGAAAGAGCATCATCAGGCAAAGATCTGCGTTCAGGGAGCATCTCTAAATGCCTTGTTAAAGCAGCAGGTCAAAGGTCACCAGACTTAATTATACCGTAACTGCAGAGAAACGGCCAAATTATCAAATAGGCAGAGAGAGGAATATCCTGATAGAAATAGCAGGAAATTACAACCTTTAATCATATTTCAGAATGCTCATTTCAGCAGACAATGCTTGGCGAGAACCACAATCACAAACTACCATCCTAAATCCTCCTCACCCCACACACCCCTACACCCAAAGGCCTCTGCTTGGGTCCTCGAAAATAACATATGTAAAAGAGGAAGAAAAAAATATTAAATTCAAAATGCATGTTGTTGAAAATGAAGGGTATTAGTAAAGATATTAGAACAAGTTCATGGTTAACTCTTTTTAACCCCAACCCAGTCTCTACCATGGTCTGCTATCCCTTTAACCCCAACCCAGTCTCTACCATGTTCTGCTATCCCTTTAACCCCAACCCAGTCTCTACCGTGTTCTGCTATCCCTTTAACCCCAACCCTGTCTCTATCATGTTCTGCTATCCCTTTAACCCCAACCCAGTCTCTACCATGTTCTGCTATCCCTTTAACCCCAACCCAGTCTATACCATGTTCTGCTATCCCTTTAACCCCAACCCAGTCTCTACCATGTTCTGCTATCCCTTTAACCCTAACCCAGTCTCTACCATGTTCTGCTATCCCTTTAACCCCAACGCAGTCTCCACCATGTTCTGCTATTTCTTTAACCCCAATCCACTCTGTACCATGTTCTGCTTTCCCTTTAACCCCAACCCAGTCTCTACCATGTTCTGCTATCCCTCTAACCCCAACCCAGTCTCTACCATGTTCTGCTATACCTTTAAACCCAACACAGTCTCTACCATGTTCTGCTATTCATTTAACCCCAACCCAGTCTCTACCATGTTCTGCTATTCATTTAACCCCAACCCAGTCTCTACCATGTTCTGCTATTCATTTAACCCCAACCCAGTCTCTACCATGTTCTGCTATTCATTTAACCCCAACCCAGTCTCTACCATGTTCTGCTATTCCTTTAACCCTAACCCAGTCTCTACCATGTTCTGCTATCCCTTTAACCCCAACCCAGTCTCTACCATGTTCTGCTATTCCTTTAACCCCAATCCAGTCTCTACCATGTTCTGCTATCCCTTTAACCCCAACCCAGTCGCTACCATGTTCTGCTTTCCCTTTAACCCCAACCCAGTCTCTACCATGTTCTGCTATCCCTTTAAACCCAACCCAGTCTATACCATGTTCTGCTATCCCTTTAACCCCAACCCAGTCTCTACCATGGTCTGCTATCCCTTTAACACCAACCCAGTCTCTACCATGTTCTGCTATTCCTTTAACCCTAACCCAGTCTCTACCATGTTCTGCTATCCCTTTAACCCCAACCCAGTCTCTACCATGTTCTGCTATTCCTTTAACCCCAATCCACTCTGTACCATGTTCTGCTTTCCCTTTAACCCCAACCCAGTCTCTACCATGTTCTGCTATCCCTTTAACCCCAACCCAGTCTCTACCATGTTCTGCTATCCCTCTAACCCCAATCCAGTCTCTACCATGTTCTGCTATCCCTTTAACCCCAACCCAGTCTCTACCATGTTCTGCTATTCATTTAACCCCAACCCAGTCTCTACCATGTTCTGCTATTCATTTAACCCCAACCCAGTCGCTACCATGTTCTGCTTTCCCTTTAACCCCAACCCAGTCTCTACCATGTTCTGCTATCCCTTTAAACCCAACCCAGTCTATACCATGTTCTGCTATCCCTTTAAACACAACCCAGTCTCTACCATGGTCTGCTATCCCTTTAACACCAACCCAGTCTCTACCATGTTCTGCTATTCCTTTAACCCTAACCCAGTCTCTACCATGTTCTGCTATCCCTTTAACCCCAACCCAGTCTCTACCATGTTCTGCTATTCCTTTAACCCCAATCCACTCTGTACCATGTTCTGCTTTCCCTTTAACCCCAACCCAGTCTCTACCATGTTCTGCTATCCCTTTAACCCCAACCCAGTCTCTACCATGTTCTGCTATCCCTCTAACCCCAATCCAGTCTCTACCATGTTCTGCTATCCCTTTAACCCCAACCCAGTCTCTACCATGTTCTGCTATTCATTTAACCCCAACCCAGTCTCTACCATGTTCTGCTATTCATTTAACCCCAACCCAGTCTCTACCATGTTCTGCTATTCCTTTAACCCTAACCCAGTCTCTACCATGTTCTGCTATCCCTTTAACCCCAACCCAGTCTCTACCATGTTCTGCTATTCCTTTAACCCCAATCCAGTCTGTACCATGTTCTGCTTTCCCTTTAACCCCAACCCAGTCTCTATCATGTTCTGCTATCCCTTTAACCCCAACCCAGTCTCTACCATGTTCTGCTATTCCTTTAACCCCAATCCAGTCTGTACCATGTTCTGCTTTCCCTTTAACCCCAACCAAGTCTCTACCATGTTCTGCTATCCCTTTAACCCCAACCCATTCTCTACCATGTCCTGCTATCCCTCTAACCCCAACCCAGTCTCTACCATGTTCTGCTATTCCTTTAACCCCAATCCAGTCTGTACCATGTTCTGCTTTCCCTTTAACCCCAACCCAGTCTCTATACCATGTTCTGCTATCCCTTTAACCCCAACCCAGTCTCTACCATGGTCTGCTATCCCTTTAACCCCAACCCAGTCTCTACCATGTTCAGCTATCCCTTTTACCCTAAACCAGTCTCTACCATGGTCTGCTATCCCTTTAACCCCAATCCAGTCTCTACCATGGTCTGCTATCCCTTTAACCCCAACCCAGTCTATACCATGGTCTGCTATCCCTTTAACCCCAACCCATTCTCTACCATGTTCTGCTATCCCTCTAACCCCAACCCAGTCTCTACCATGTTCTGCTATTCCTTTAACCCCAATCCAGTCTGTACCATGTTCTGCTTTCCCTTTAACCCCAACCCAGTCTCTATACCATGTTCTGCTATCCCTTTAACCCCAACCCAGTCTCTACCATGGTCTGCTATCCCTTTAACCCCAACCCAGTCTCTACCATGTTCAGCTATCCCTTTTACCCTAAACCAGTCTCTACCATGGTCTGCTATCCCTTTAACCCCAACCCAGTCTCTACCATGGTCTGCTATCCCTTTAACCCCAACCCAGTCTATACCATGGTCTGCTATCCCTTTAACCCCAACCCAGTCTCTACCATGTTCTGCTATCCCTTTAACCCCAACCCAGTCTCTACCATGTTCTGCTATTCCTTTAACCCCAATCCAGTCTCTACCATGTTCTGCTATCCCTTTAACCCCAACCCAGTCTCTACCATGTTCTGCTTTCCCTTTAACCCCAACCCAGTCTCTACCATGTTCTGCTATCCCTTTAAACCCAACCCAGTCTCTACCATGTTCTGATATCCCTTTAACCCCAACCCAGTCTCTACCATGGTCTGCTATCCCTTTAACCCCAACCCAGTCTCTACCATGTTCTGCTATTCATTTAACCCTAACCCAGTCTCTACCATGTTCTGCTATCCCTTTAACCCCAACCCAGTCTCTACCATGTTCTGCTATTCCTTTAACCCCAATCCAGTCTGTACCATGTTCTGCTTTCCCTTTAACCCCAGCCCAGTCTCTACCATGTTCTGCTATCCCTTTAACCCCAATCCAGTCTGTACCATGTTCTGCTTTCCCTTTAACCCCAACCCAGTCTCTACCATGTTCTGCTATCCCTTTAACCCCAACCCAGTCTCTACCATGTTCTGCTATCCCTTTAACCCCAACCCAGTCTCTACCATGTTCTGCTATCCCTTTAACCCCAACCCAGTCTCTACCATGGTCTGCTATCCCACCAACCCCAACCCAGTCTCTACCATGTTCTGCTATCCCTTTAACCCCAACCCAGTCTCTACCATGTTCTGCTATCCCACCAACCGCAACCCAGTCTCTACCATGGTCTGCTATCCCACCAACCCCAACCCAGTCTCTACCATGTTCTGCTATCCCTTTAACCCCAACCCAGTCTCTACCATGGTCTGCTATCCCTTTAACCCCAACCCAGTCTCTACCATGGTCTGCTATCCCTTTAACCCCAACCCAATCTCTACCATGTTCTGCTATCCCTTTAACCCCAACCCAGTTTCTACCATGTTCTGCTATCCCTCTAACCCCAACCCAGTCTCTACCATGTTCTGCTATCCCTTTAAACCCAACCAGTCTCTACCATGGTCTGCTATCCCTTTAACCCCAACCCAGTCTCTACCATGTTCTGCTATCCCTTTAACCCCAACCCAGTCTCTACCATGTTCTGCTATCCCTTTAACCCCAACCCAGTCTCTACCATGTTCTGCTATCCCTTTAACCCCAACCCAGTCTCTACCATGGTCTACTATCCCTTTAACCCCAACCCATTCTCTACCATGTTCTGCTATCCCTTTACCCCAACCCAGTCTCTACCATGTTCTGCTATCCCTTTAACCCTAAACCAGTCTCTACCATTTTACATTTACATTACATTTATGTCATTTAGCAGACGCTCTTATCCAGAGCGACTTACAAATGTTCTGCTATTCCATAACCCAAACCCAGTCTCTACCATGTTCTGCTATCCCTTTAACCCCAACCCAGTCTCTACCATGTTCTGCTATCCCTTTAACCCAACCCAGTCTCTACCATGTTATGCTATCCCTTTAACCCCAACCCAGTCTCTACCATGTTCTGCTATCCCTTTAACCCCAACCCAGTCTCTACCATGTTCTGCTATCCCTTTAAACCCAACCCAGTCTCTACCATGGTCTGCTATCCCTTTAACCCCAACCCAGTCTCTACCATGTTCTGCTATCCCTTTAACCCAACCCAGTCTCTACCATGTTCTGCTTTCCCTTTAACCCCAACCCAGTCTCTACCATGTTCTGCTATCCCTTTAACCCAACCCAGTCTCTACCATGTTCTGCTATCCCTTTAACCCCAACCCAGTCTCTACCATGTTCTGCTATCCCTCTAACCCCAATCCAGTCTCTACCATGTTCTGCTATCCCTTTAACCCCAACCCAGTCTCTACCATGTTCTGCTATTCATTTAACCCCAACCCAGTCTCTACCATGTTCTGCTATTCATTTAACCCCAACCCAGTCTCTACCATGTTCTGCTATTCCTTTAACCCTAACCCAGTCTCTACCATGTTCTGCTATCCCTTTAACCCCAACCCAGTCTCTACCATGTTCTGCTATTCCTTTAACCCCAATCCAGTCTGTACCATGTTCTGCTTTCCCTTTAACCCCAACCCAGTCTCTATCATGTTCTGCTATCCCTTTAACCCCAACCCAGTCTCTACCATGTTCTGCTATTCCTTTAACCCCAATCCAGTCTGTACCATGTTCTGCTTTCCCTTTAACCCCAACCAAGTCTCTACCATGTTCTGCTATCCCTTTAACCCCAACCCATTCTCTACCATGTTCTGCTATCCCTCTAACCCCAACCCAGTCTCTACCATGTTCTGCTATCCCTTTAACCCCAACCCAGTCTCTACCATGTTCTGCTATTCATTTAACCCCAACCCAGTCTCTACCATGTTCTGCTATCCCTTTAACCCCAACCCAGTCTCTACCATGTTCTGCTATTCCTTTAACCCCAATCCAGTCTGTACCATGTTCTGCTTTCCCTTTAACCCCAACCCAGTCTCTATACCATGTTCTGCTATCCCTTTAACCCCAACCCAGTCTCTACCATGGTCTGCTATCCCTTTAACCCCAACACAGTCTCTACCATGTTCAGCTATCCCTTTTACCCTAAACCAGTCTCTACCATGGTCTGCTATCCCTTTAACCCCAACCCAGTCTCTACCATGGTCTGCTATCCCTTTAACCCCAACCCAGTCTATACCATGGTCTGCTATCCCTTTAACCCCAACCCAGTCTCTACCATGTTCTGCTATCCCTTTAACCCCAACCCAGTCTCTACCATGTTCTGCTATTCCTTTAACCCCAATCCAGTCTCTACCATGTTCTGCTATCCCTTTAACCCCAACCCAGTCTCTACCATGTTCTGCTTTCCCTTTAACCCCAACCCAGTCTCTACCATGTTCTGCTATCCCTTTAAACCCAACCCAGTCTCTACCATGTTCTGATATCCCTTTAACCCCAACCCAGTCTCTACCATGGTCTGCTATCCCTTTAACCCCAACCCAGTCTCTACCATGTTCTGCTATTCATTTAACCCTAACCCAGTCTCTACCATGTTCTGCTATCCCTTTAACCCCAACCCAGTCTCTACCATGTTCTGCTATTCCTTTAACCCCAATCCAGTCTGTACCATGTTCTGCTTTCCCTTTAACCCCAACCCAGTCTCTACCATGTTCTGCTATCCCTTTAACCCCAATCCAGTCTGTACCATGTTCTGCTTTCCCTTTAACCCCAACCCAGTCTCTACCATGTTCTGCTATCCCTTTAACCCCAACCCAGTCTCTACCATGTTCTGCTATCCCTTTAACCCCAACCCAGTCTCTACCATGTTCTGCTATCCCTCTAACCCAACCCAGTCTCTACCATGTTCTGCTATCCCTTTAACCCCAACCCAGTCTCTACCATGGTCTGCTATCCCACCAACCCCAAACCAGTCTCTACCATGTTCTGCTATCCCTTTAACCCCAACCCAGTCTCTACCATGTTCTGCTATCCCACCAACCGCAACCCAGTCTCTACCATGGTCTGCTATCCCACCAACCCCAACCCAGTCTCTACCATGTTCTGCTATCCCTTTAACCCCAACCCAGTCTCTACCATGGTCTGCTATCCCTTTAACCCCAACCCAGTCTCTACCATGGTCTGCTATCCCTTTAACCCCAACCCAATCTCTACCATGTTCTGCTATCCCTTTAACCCCAACCCAGTTTCTACCATGTTCTGCTATCCCTCTAACCCCAACCCAGTCTCTACCATGTTCTGCTATCCCTTTAAACCCAACCCAGTCTCTACCATGGTCTGCTATCCCTTTAACCCCAACCCAGTCTCTACCATGTTCTGCTATCCCTTTAACCCCAACCCAGTCTCTACCATGTTCTGCTATCCCTTTAACCCCAACCCAGTCTCTACCATGTTCTGCTATCCCTTTAACCCCAACCCAGTCTCTACCATGGTCTACTATCCCTTTAACCCCAACCCATTCTCTACCATGTTCTGCTATCCCTTTACCCCAACCCAGTCTCTACCATGTTCTGCTATCCCTTTAACCCTAAACCAGTCTCTACCATTTTACATTTACATTACATTTATGTCATTTAGCAGACGCTCTTATCCAGAGCGACTTACAAATGTTCTGCTATTCCTTTAACCCAAACCCAGTCTCTACCATGTTCTGCTATCCCTTTAACCCCAACCCAGTCTCTACCATGTTCTGCTATCCCTTTAACCCAACCCAGTCTCTACCATGTTCTGCTATCCCTTTAACCCCAACCCAGTCTCTACCATGTTCTGCTATCCCTTTAACCCCAACCCAGTCTCTACCATGTTCTGCTATCCCTTTAAACCCAACCCAGTCTCTACCATGGTCTGCTATCCCTTTAACCCCAACCCAGTCTCTACCATGTTCTGCTATCCCTTTAACCCAACCCAGTCTCTACCATGTTCTGCTATCCCTTTAACCCCAACCCAGTCTCTACCATGTTCTGCTATCCCTTTAACCCAACCCAGTCTCTACCATGTTCTGCTATCCATTTAACCCCAACCCAGTCTCTACCATGTTCTGCTATCCCTTTAAACCCAACCCAGTCTCTACCATGGTCTGCTATCCCTTTAACCCCAACCCAGTCTCTACCGTGTTCTGCTATCCCTTTAACCCCAACCCAGTCTCTACAATGTTCTGCTATTCCTTTAACCCCAACCCAGTCTCTACCATGGTCTGCTATCCCTTTAACCCCAACCCAGTCTCTACCATGGTCTGCTATCCCTTTAACCCCAACCCAGTCTCTACCATGTTCTGCTATCCCTTTAACCCCAACCCAGTCTCTACCATGTTCTGCTATCCCTTTAACCCCAACCCAGTCTCTACCATGGTCTGCTATCCCTTTAACCCCAACCCAGTCTCGACCATGTTCTGCTATTCATTTAACCCCAACCCAGTCTCTACCATGTTCTGCTATCCCTTTAACCCCAACCCAGTCTCTACCATGTTCTGCTATCCCTCTAACCCCAACCCAGTCTCTACCATGTTCTGCTATCCCTTTAACTCCAACCCAGTCTCTACCATGGTCTGCTATCCCACCAACCCCAACCCAGTCTCTACCATGTTCTGCTATCCCTTTAACCCCAAACCAGTCTCTACCATGTTCTGCTATCCCACCAACCCCAACCCAGTCTCTACCATGGTCTACTATCCCACCAACCCCAACCCAGTCTCTACCATGTTCTGCTATTCCTTTAACCCCAACCCAGTCTCTACCATGGTCTGCTATCCCTTTAACCCCAACCCAGTCTCTACCATGGTCTGCTATCCCTTTAACCCCAACCCAGTCTCTACCATGTTCTGCTATCCCTTTAACCCCAACCCAGTCTCTACCATGTTCTGCTATCCCTTTAACCCCAACCCAGTCTCTACCATGGTCTGCTATCCCTTTAACCCCAACCCAGTCTCTACCATGTTCTGCTATTCATTTAACCCCAACCCAGTCTCTACCATGTTCTGCTATCCCTTTAACCCCAACCCAGTCTCTACCATGTTCTGCTATCCCTCTAACCCCAACCCAGTCTCTACCATGTTCTGCTATCCCTTTAACCCCAACCCAGTCTCTACCATGATCTGCTATCCCACCAACCCCAACCCAGTCTCTACCATGTTCTGCTATCCCTTTAACCCCAACCCAGTCTCTACCATGTTCTGCTATCCCACCAACCCCAACCCAGTCTCTACCATGGTCTACTATCCCACCAACCCCAACCCAGTCTCTATCATGTTCTGCTATCCCTTTAACCCCAACCCAGTCTCTACCATGTTCTGCTATCCATTTAACCCCAACCCAGTTTCTACCATGTTCTGCTATCCCTCTAACCCCAACCCAGTCTCTACCAAGTTCTGCTATCCCTTTAAACCCAACCCAGTCTCTACCATGTTCTGCTATCCCTTTAACCCCAACCCAGTCTCTACCATGTTCTGCTATCCCTTTAACCCCAACCCAGTCTCTACCATGGTCTACTATCCCTTTAACCCCAACCCATTCTCTACCATGTTCTGCTATCCCTTTACCCCAACCCAGTCTCTACCATGTTCTGCTATCCCTTTAACCCAACCCAGTCTCTACCATGTTCTGCTATCCCTTTAACCCCAACCCAGTCTCTACCATGTTCTGCTATCCCTTTAACCCCAACCCAGTCTCTACCATGTTCTGCTATCCCTTTAAACCCAACCCAGTCTCTACCATGGTCTGCTATCCCTTTAACCCCAACCCAGTCTCTACCATGTTCTGCTATCCCTTTAACCCAACCCAGTCTCTACCATGTTCTGCTATCCCTTTAACCCCAACCCAGTCCCTACCATGTTCTGCTATCCCTTTAACCCAACCCAGTCTCTACCATGTTCTGCTATCCCTTTAACCCCAACCCAGTCTCTACCATGTTCTGCTATCCCTTTAAACCCAACCCAGTCTCTACCATGGTCTGCTATCCCTTTAACCCCAACCCAGTCTCTACCGTGTTCTGCTATCCCTTTAACCCCAACCCAGTCTCTACAATGTTCTGCTATTCCTTTAACCCCAACCCAGTCTCTACCATGGTCTGCTATCCCTTTAACCCCAACCCAGTCTCTACCATGGTCTGCTATCCCTTTAACCCCAACCCAGTCTCTACCATGTTCTGCTATCCCTTTAACCCCAACCCAGTCTCTACCATGTTCTGCTATCCCTCTAACCCCAACCCAGTCTCTACCATGTTCTGCTATCCCTTTAACTCCAACCCAGTCTCTACCATGGTCTGCTATCCCACCAACCCCAACCCAGTCTCTACCATGTTCTGCTATCCCTTTAACCCCAAACCAGTCTCTACCATGTTCTGCTATCCCACCAACCCCAACCCAGTCTCTACCATGGTCTACTATCCCACCAACCCCAACCCAGTCTCTACCATGTTCTGCTATTCCTTTAACCCCAACCCAGTCTCTACCATGGTCTGCTATCCCTTTAACCCCAACCCAGTCTCTACCATGGTCTGCTATCCCTTTAACCCCAACCCAGTCTCTACCATGTTCTGCTATCCCTTTAACCCCAACCCAGTCTCTACCATGTTCTGCTATCCCTTTAACCCCAACCCAGTCTCTACCATGGTCTGCTATCCCTTTAACCCCAACCCAGTCTCTACCATGTTCTGCTATTCATTTAACCCCAACCCAGTCTCTACCATGTTCTGCTATCCCTTTAACCCCAACCCAGTCTCTACCATGTTCTGCTATCCCTCTAACCTCAACCCAGTCTCTACCATGTTCTGCTATCCCTTTAACCCCAACCCAGTCTCTACCATGATCTGCTATCCCACCAACCCCAACCCAGTCTCTACCATGTTCTGCTATCCCTTTAACCCCAACCCAGTCTCTACCATGTTCTGCTATCCCACCAACCCCAACCCAGTCTCTACCATGGTCTACTATCCCACCAACCCCAACCCAGTCTCTACCATGTTCTGCTATCCCTTTAACCCCAACCCAGTCTCTACCATGTTCTGCTATCCCTTTAACCCCAACCCAGTTTCTACCATGTTCTGCTATCCCTCTAACCCCAACCCAGTCTCTACCAAGTTCTGCTATCCCTTTAAACCCAACCCAGTCTCTACCATGGTCTGCTATCCCTTTAAACCCAACCCAGTCTCTACCATGGTCTGTTATCCCTTTAACCCCAACCCAGTCTCTACCATGTTCTGCTATCCCCTTAACCCCAACCCAGTCTCTACCATGTTCTGCTATCCCTTTAACCCCAACCCAGTCTCTATCATGTTCTGCTATCCCTTTAACCCCAACCCAGTCTCTACCATGTTCTGCTATCCCTTTAACCCCAACCCAGTCTCTACCATGGTCTGCTATCCCTTTAACCCCAACCCAGTCTCTACCATGTTCTGCTATCCCTTTAACCCTAAACCAGTCTCTACCATGGTCTGCTATCCCTTTAACCCCAACCCAGTCTATACCATGTTCTGCTATCCCTTTAACCCCAACCCAGTCTCTACCATGGTCTGCTATCCCTTTAACCCCAACCCAGTCTCTACCATGTTCTGCTATCCCTTTAACCTAAACCAGTCTCTACCATGGTCTGCTATCCCTTTAACCCCAACCCAGTCTATACCATGTTCTGCTATCCCTTTAACCCCAACCCAGTCTCTACCATGGTCTGCTATCCCTTTAACCCCAACCCAGTCTCTACCATGTTCTGCTATCCCCTTAACCCCAACCCAGTCTCTACCATGTTCTGCTATCCCTTTAACCCCAACCCAGTCTCTACCACGGTCTGCTTTCCCTTTAACCCAACCCAGTCTCTACCATGTTCTGCTATCCCTTTAACCCCAACCCAGTCTATACCATGGTCTGCTATTCCTTTAACCCTAACCCAGTCTCTACCATGTTCTGCTATCCCTTTAACCCTAAACCAGTCTCTACCATGTTCTGCTATTCCTTTAACCCAAACCCAGTCTCTACCATGTTCTGCTATCCCTTTAACCCCAACCCAGTCTCTACCGTGTTCTGCTATCCCTTTAACCCCAACCCAGTCTCTACCACGGTCTGCTTTCCCTTTAACCCCAACCCAGTCTCTACCATGTTCTGCTATCCCTTTAACCCAACCCAGTCTCTACCATGTTCTGCTATCCCTTTAACCCCAACCCAGTCTCTACCATGGTCTGCTATCCCTTTAAACCCAACCCAGTCTCTACCATGTGCTGCTTTCCCTTTAACCCCAACCCAGTCTATACCATGTTCTGCTATCCCTTTAACCCCAACCCAGTCTCTACCATGGTCTGCTATCCCTTTAACCCCAACCCAGTCTATACCATGTTCTGCTATCCCTCTAACCCCAACCCAGTCTCTACCATGGTCTGCTATCCCTTTAACCCCAACCCAGTCTCTACCATGGTCTGCTATCCCTTTAACTTCATCTACTTGGGGTTGTCACTTGTTACCAAAGCCACAAAGTCAAATTGTCTACATTGTAAAAATGTATGAAAACAGAAATTTGCTTTTTGCTCGTAATTTAAGTTTAGGGTTAGGCATAAGGTTGGCAGTGTGGTTAATGTTAGGTTTAAAATCTAATTTTAAGCAGAGAAATTGTCTAGTAGACCCCCGTCCATCTTCCTCCATGTCAATTACAGGACTTATTATGTCATTCCTCAAAAAGGTAACAGGACAACGCTCGGTCAACGACCTACAAGACCAAGAGGTGGTGAGGCTGTGGGACTATGGGATAACAGCTAATGTGATGATCACGGCAGAGTGGCAGCCAAGGCACCATGCTGACTGTCGTCCCCAACAAAGCAACCCCAACCCCCTGGAACAGAGAAGGGTTTTAAAAACAGGTAGAGGGGGGTATATTCATAATGTCTCCTTCTGAAACCCTCTTCGTAAAGTGATCTCTTCTCCTCCTCAGGATGAAAAAAATTATGCGTTAAGAATGGAGTAAGAAAAGTGACATTTTAATGCGTCGCCCCATACCCGCCCCCTCGCCGACCCCCTCCTGAGACGCTGCTAGTTGATTTGGTATTCATGCTGTGCAGATTAATCAAGTGGCGGTGCCTTAGCCCTGGACGGTCTGCCATTCTCTACCCCTCCTGCCAATCTGCATATCTGCATATTACCGCCGCGCGGCCTTTAATTTCCTACAGGAGCAGATAATGATCACCTTGTTCAGACAGAAGGGAGCCTTTGTCGGGGGAGAGGGGCCTGATATTTCATATGGGGAGCTGAGGCAAGGAATCACTGATTAATGCCATGTTGAGCAGATTCGCCGCCCGAGAACCTTTTCATTACCGTACGGGACGCAGCGGATGGGGTGAGGAGGGAAGGCAAGAAGCCCCCCTCGCCCCCTCGCCAGGCTGGCAAAGACTTCTGCTCGCTAGATTTATTGATTTTGTTTTCTATTTAATATGGCTGAAACCGTCTGAAATATAATAACTGCTGTAAGACGGGGCAAGGAGAGGAGGGGGCAGGCGGAGGAGGAGGATGAATAAGAGAGGGATGAGAGAAACATAATGATATGGGGGTATGAGAAGCATTCATACTCCTTGACTTACTCCACATTTTGTTGTTACAGCCTGAATTTAAAATTGATTAAATATATTTGTTTAGCCAATTTTTCAGTTTTTGATTTGTTAAAAAAGTTTGAAATATCCAATAAATGTCGTTCCACTTCATGATTGTGTCCCACTTGTTGTTGATTCTTCACAAAAAAATACAGTTTTATATCTTTATGTTTGAAGCCTGAAATGTGGTAAAAGGTCGCAAAGTTCAAGGGGGCCGAATACTTTCGCAAGGCACTGTATCTTATTTACATAAGTATTCACACCCATGAGACAATACTTTGTAGAAGCATCTTCCTTGCAGATTTTCTGAAGCTCTGTTAAATTAGATGGGGAGAGGTGGTGAACAGCAAAGTCTGTATGCTGGGGGTCCCATTGGAACATAAATCTTTGCCACAGTCTAAGGTTGTTTGCACTCTGGCTCCATTCATTGTTCCCTCTATCCTTACCAGTCTCAAAGTCCCTGCCGCTGAAAAGCTCCCCCATAGCATGATGCCGCCACCACCGTTCTGCATGGTAGGGATGGTGTTAGACAGGTGATGAGCTGTGCCTGATTTCTCCAGACATAGTGCTTTGCATTAAGGCCAAAGAGTTACATTTTTCTCATCAGACCACAGAATATTTCACGTGCCTTTTTGCAAGCTCCAGGCGTGTTGTCATGTGTCCCTTTCTCAGGAGCAGCTTCCGTCTGGCCACTCTCCCATAAAGCCCAGATTGGTGAAGTGCTGTAGAGACTCCTTCTGTCAGGTTCTCCTATCTCAGGCAAAGAACTCTGTAGTTATGTCAGAGTGGTCATTGTGTTCTTGGTCACCTCCCCGACCAAGGACCTTCTTGCCCAGTTGCTCAGTTTGGTCAGATGGCCAGCTCTAGGCAGAGTCTGGGTAGTTCCATATTTTTTTCCATTTCCCAATGATGGAGATCACTGTGCTCTTGGAAACTTTCAACACTATAAATTGTTTCCACATATATATGCCTCATCACAATTATATATTTGACATCTACGGACAGTTCATTGGACTTCATGGTATAGTTTCTGCTCTGACATGCACTGTCAACTGTGGGAACTTATATAGACAGGTTTATTTCTTTCTAAATCATGTCCAAATAATTGAATTGGCCACAAGTGGACTCCAATCAAGTTGTAGTGACATCTCAAGGATGATCAAAGAAAATTGGATGCACTTGAGCTCAATTCAGATTGTCTGACCAAATAGGTATGAATACTTATGTGAATGAGATATTTCTGTATAGAATTTTCAAAACATTTGCTAACATTTCTCAAAACATATTTTCACTCTGTAATGATGGGGTATTGTGTGTAGATTGGCGGTAGAAAAATATATTTAATCTATTTTGATTTCAAGCTGTAACACAACAAAATGTGGAATAAGTCAAATGTTATGAATACTTTGTGAATACACTGTAGATGGTCAAGGGTTATGAATACTTTGTGAATACACTGTAGGTGGTCAAGGGTTATGAATACTTTGTGAATACACTGTAGATGGTCAAGGGTTATGAATACTTTGTGAATACACTGTAGATGGTCAAGGGTTATGAATACTTTGTGAATACACTGTAGATGGTCAAGGGTTATGAATACTTTGTGAAGACACTGTAGATGGTTTTAGAGCCTAGTGATACTCTTGCCGGTATTTCTCAACGATTCCACTTAAAGAGTGTCAAGATGGGCTGCTGGAAATGTGACTCTGTGTTGTAACGTACAAGAGAACTACAATAGAAGGGGTTTTGCCAAGAAGTACAGTAGAAGGGGTATTGCCAAAAACTACAGTAGAATGGGTATTGCCAAAAACTACAGTAGAAGGGGTATTGCCAAGAACTACAGTAGAAGGGGTATTGCCAAGAACTACAGTAGAAGAGGTAATTACCAAGAACTACAGTATAAGAGGTACTTACCGAGAACTACAGTAGAAGAGGGACATAATGAGAACTACAGTAGAAGAGGTCCTTACCGAGAACTACAGTAGAAGAGGTTCTTACCAAGAGCCACAGTAGAAGAGGTTCTTACCGAGAACTACAATAGAAGAGGTAATTACCAAGAACTACAATAGAAGGAAAGTAGGCCATACTTTCTATTACACAGTCTCTGTAGCAGAGTAACTACTGTCCATAACCAATGAATGTTCCCTTTCCACAGGTTAGCGATTATTATGCAGTATACCAGGGTTGGGGCCAATTCTAATTGAAGTCAGTCAATTCAGGAAGTTATTTTGAATTTAAAATCAGAAAATGTGAACACTTTTCACATAAATAGCTTATTGAGAAGTAATTGAAATTAGATGGTATTTTTTCAATTATTGAATTGGAATTTCAGTTTAGTTCCTGAATTGGCAGCCTTGATTTTGAATTGACTCCAACCCTGCAGAATACCACTTTTGTTTTGGGGGAATTGACTGTAACTTTGACATCAATAAATTGCCAGAATGCCTGGTTAAACTGGACCGAAATCATATTAATGGCTTGACTGCCCTGCATGCCCAGCAGAATGTTAAAATCATATTAATGCCCAGCAGAATGTTAAAATCATATTAATGCCCAGCAGAATGTTAAAATCATATTAATGCCCAGCAGAATGTTAAAATCATATTAATGCCCAGCAGAATGTTAAAATCATATTAATGCCCAGCAGAATGTGGATTTGTTGAACAATAAAAAGCTTCTTTCTGATTAATTCCGGTACACATTATCCCAGGAGGCCTTGAAACCTCCTGACAGATGAGTGGTATTGTGTTATACTCAAAGCAACATCTCACAGTGTCTATCTGTCTGTCTCTCTGTCTCTCTGTCTGTCTGTCTGTCTCCAGGGGCCTGAGCCCTGGTTATGAAGATGGGAGGCAAATGTAATTGATTTGTAGCAGCGGTCATAATCCTGCAAGATTTATGTAAGCCCTTCTTTACATAGCAGAGGTCTCTTGACTAATTAAACGCAGCTGAAAGGAACAAAGTTGTTTGTCTGCCGCCTGGATCACTGGGGGCTTCTTCCTTCCTCGCGTTGTAGGAGATGACATGGGGGTGCTCTGTGCTGAGAAACCTACCGAGGTTTTGTGCAGGCAGGTTCTCAGACACCTGCATGGTCTCGAGGACCCACCCACAACAGAAGTAAACAGCAGTTGTTAGTGAACATTGGATATGGAAGGATTGGGATGATGACGCTTGACCTCTTTATCGATTTCAGGATGTTTTGAGTCGTTGAGACGTTGTTATTTTTGAAGGACCTGGTTGTGGAGTTGTGTCAGGATGAACAAAGCAATATTGCATCGTCGTCGAGGAGAGTCTAGCCATCTGTCTACCTGTCTGTTGTCTGTCAGCACTCAGACAATGTTGTATAATAGCCTATTTGTGTCACTTCAACTCTTAATTCTTTCTCTCTCTGCATATACACACTGAATGAGCACTTTAGAGCCTATATTGCACTTATACATCTATGAAAACAACATCAATCATTGTTAGAGCATCTCTAAGTGGCTTTTGTTTGACATCTGCTTGTGGACACAGTGTGTAGAACACACGCCAATGGAAGCCATTCAATATGGTTAGGAGGGATCAGCACACCACAGAATTGACTCTTTCCATGTCATTAGATTATGGGCTTAATTCACCCAACTGTTGACTAGATTACCGTATGGGACGGCGAATCTGATCAGATTACAGACCCCAAGCAATTCACCCCTTCAATGCCAAATCGAAGAACAAAACAGTTAAGGCATGAAAGAAAAATGTGTAAAGAATAACAGTGGTTGTGATGGCGGAACCAACCTGGCAAACAGATGCTAGGTACCTTCCCAACAATGTCTTTATTGACAACTGTTGACTTCTTTGTTGATAATTAACTCTGTATAACATTGCCCCCCCCAAAAAAAATGTTGTGGAATATGTTTGAAATACTGCCAAAGGCTCATATGCTTCAGGTTCACAGTTGAATTAGTGTTACTTTTGAACCATTCTGTGGTTTCAGATCAGTGCAGATAGATAAGAATGGAAGAGGAGATGAGGCCTCGACACTACTACTGAGATACAGCCTTGATGGAGTCTGTCTGTCTGTCTGTCTGTCTGTCTGTCTGTCTGTCTGTCTGTCTGTCTGTCTGTCTGTCTGTCTGTCTGTCTGATGATTGTCCTTGCTGTGCTAATTATCAGTGTGTAATTAGCCTGCTAGGGCCTAGGTGAGTTGCCTTGCTAAGGATCCTTCCTTTCACACCCCCTATATGTCAGCTGAAGATGTCAGATGGAAAATGCTAATCTGTCGTGTTTCTATTGTAGTCAGACCTTAGATGAGATGAGAGAGAGAGAGATGTGAACAATCTGAGAGACAAGGCAAGAAGGACCTTCTATGCCATCAAAAGGAACATCAAATTTGACATACCAATTTGGATCTGTCTAAAAATACGTGAATCAGTTATAGAACCCATTGCTCTTTATGGTTGTATGGAGGTCTGGGGTCCGCTCACCCAGTTATAGAACCCATTGCTCTTTATGGTTGTATGGAGGTCTGGGGTCCGCTCACCAAACAAGAATTCACAAAATGGTACAAACACCAAAAAATAGAATCCCATGTACAATGTAAAAAATAATGCATCCAGAGCAGAATTAGGCGGATACCCACTAATTATCAAAATCCAGAAAAGAGCCGTTAAATTCTACAACCACCTGAAAGGAATCGATTCTCAAACCTTACATAACAAAGCCATCACCGACAGAGAAATTAACCTGGAGAAGAGCCCCCTAACCTCTCTGCGCACCGAACCTGTTAGCGGGATTAAATTTGACAGCATACGGCGATCGCTACATAAAGAGTCATATTAAACATTCATGAAAATACAAGTGTCTCACATGGGTCGAAAGCCTAGAATCTTGCTAATCCAACTGCGTTGTCAGATTTTAAAAAGGATTTACTGCGAAAGAATACGATGCGATTATCTGAGAACAAAGCCCCATAAAAAAAACTATTTCAACCAGCACAGACGTAACAAAATCGCAAATTGCAAAAATAAAATAAATAGTTTACCTTTGACGATCTTCCTCTGTTTGCAATCCCAATGCTCATTGTTACACAATGAATGGTCTTTTGTTTGATAAAATCGATTTTTATAGCCTGACACGAAACATTTTGTGAACCGCTTGTGTCGTGAATTCCGTCTCATTCCATTTTCGACGACACATTCAATGTAAATACACACACTAAACGGGACTTTTCCAGTCATGTTTGGTTTCATTGCAATCAACTGGTTTGTTTGTAACACAACCAAATGTGATGGGTCATTTCGCGGGACGTATTGACTGAAAGAAACCGATTTGAAGACAAGAAGTAATGACATCATTGTGCATCAATGATATGACCGCTGTTTCGGTGATTGACTGTATTTTAACCCAATGACCACTGATCGTCTTGAAATCTAGCTGGGTAGATAGCCAATGAGCTGAGGTAAACGGCAATATGTAATGTTTATGTGTTGGAAGACCAACCCATGTAGTAAACTCCGTGTAAAGAGGGTCATTCGCCATTGAAGATTCATACCGGAAGGAGCCACACATGTTACGCACAGCATTGTTTTGGTAAAGCGCATCTTCAGCTGTTTATATATCAATCAGTATGGCGACTAAGTCAGGGAAAGCTAAATCTAAGTCTAGATATACAGATTTTTTAAAATTTTAGTAGCAATATATAAAAATGTAATGAAATGTGTAAAGTACACGTTGGCTATACATTGTGGGTGGGGGTATGTTTGTATGTACTGTGTGTCTATGACACATAGCCTATGTTTGTGTGTGTATATATACATATTGTGAATTAGAGGGAGCATGGCCGAGATGCGTGTGTGCCTCTCCACCCCACCCCCACATGAAATAGCCTATTTGAGGCTGTTGACTGTAGGCCCACAACAATGGCCAAAGTGAAATGGAGACAGTAGATACAGCTGGTCTGTTGTAATATAATAAAGACAGTAGATCTAGCTGGTCTGTCATAATATAATAGAGACAGTAGATCTAGCTGAAATGTCATAATGTAAAATAAACAGTAGATCCAGCTGGTCTGTCATAATATAAATGAGACAGTAGATCTAGCAGGTCTATAATACTATATATTCAACCTTATGTTCCCTGTACTCCATATATATCTGTTTATTATACCTGATGATACAGGGCTCATACAGTATGTGAAACTATTCTAACTGAACATTTTCTTTCACAGTGACAGTGACTCCGAATGGGAGCCCCCAGTGCCAAGGTGTCCATCCCCCACTGAAGCTGGTTCATCCAGCCGGACACCTGTTGTCTCAGCGCTACTGGGGCATGGACCGCAAAAAATGTCCCCATTCCAACTACAATAAAGGACTACAACAAGAGCATGGGAGGTGTGGACCTGTCAGATGTGCTGATAGGCTATTACAATGTTCTCCATAAGATGATGAAATGGTACAAGACTTTCTTCTATCATTTCATTGACATTGCTGTGGTGAATGCATTCATCCTATACAAGGAAATGGCTAAGAGCTGTGGAAAGCCCTCCATCTCACAGCTAGCCTTCAGAGAGCTGCTGATCAAGGAGCTTGCTGGCTACAGCACCACAACACCACTGCACCACGTTCTGGCCCCTCTACCTCTGTTCCTTCTGCTCCTGCCACAAGTGGTGTTCATCTGCCCAAAAGTATTTCTGCAGGCATGGATGTGCCTCAGGGCCAAAAGGGCACAGCATGGAGGCGTCGCTGTGTTCTTTGCAAAATGAAGTCCCCCATCACCTGCACCACATGCTTGGTGACCCTCTGCTTTACAGCAGAAAGAGACTGCTATGGTACCTGGCATCAGCAGCACAATATTGTGTAGAGGACTGAGGGTCTTCCAAATATTGAAAGTGTTATTTTATAAATTTATATATATATTTTTCATGTTCTTTCTCCATTTTTTGGGGGGGTGTGTTAAAATACCATTTTGATATTTTGTATATACAGTGGGTCAAAAAAGTATTTAGTCAGCCACCAATTGTGCAAGTTCTCCCACTTAAAAAGATGAGAGAGGCCTGTAATTTTCATCATAGGTACACTTAAACTATGACCGACAAAATGAGAAAAAAAATCCAGAAAATCATATTGTAGGATTTTTTATTAATTAATTTGCAAATTATGGTGGAAAATAAGTATTTGGTCAATAACAAAAGTTTATCTCAATACTTTGTTATATACACTTTGTTGGCAATGACAGAGGTCAAACATTTTCTGTAAGTCTTCACAAGGTTTTCACACACTGTTGCTGGTATTTTGGCCCATTCCTCCATGCAGATCTCCTCTAGAGCAGTGATGTTTTGGGACTGTTAATGGGCAACACGGACTTTCAACTCCCTCCAAAGATTTTCTATGAGGTTGAGATCTGGACACTGGCTAGGCCACTCCAGGAACTTGAAATGCTTCTTACGAAGCCACTCCTTCGTTCCCCGGGCGGTGTGTTTGGGATCATTGTCATGCTGAAAGACCCAGCCACGTTTCATCTTCAATGCCCTTGCTGATGGAAGGAGGTTTTCACTCAAAATCTCACGATACATGGCCCCATTCATTCTTTCCTTTACACGGATCAGTCGTCCTGGTCCCTTTGCAGAAAAACAGTCCCAAAGCATGATATTTCCACCCCCATGCTTCACAGTAGGTATGGTGTTCTCAGCAACTCAGCATTCTTTGTCCTCCAAACACGATGAGTTGAGTTTTTACCAAAAAAGTTATATTTTGGTTTCATCTGACCATATGACATTCTCCCAATCTTCTTCTGGATCATCCAAATGCTCTCTAGCAAACTTCAGACGGGCCTGGACATGTACTGGCTTAAATCAAATCAAATCAAATCAAATTTATTTATATAGCCCTTCGTACATCAGCTGATATCTCAAAGTGCTGTACAGAAACCCAGCCTAAAACCCCAAACAGCAAACAATGCAGGTGTAAAAGCACGGTGGCTAGGAAAAACTCCCTAGAAAGGCCAAAACCTAGGAAGAAACCTAGAGAGGAACCAGGCTATGTGGGGTGGCCAGTCCTCTTCTGGCTGTGCCGGGTAGAGATTATAACAGAATATGACCAAGATGTTCAAATGTTCATAAATGACCAGCATGGTCGAATAATAATAAGGCAGAACAGTTGAAACTGGAGCAGCAGCACAGTCAGGTGGACTGGGGACAGCAAGGAGTCATCATGTCAGGTAGTCCTGGGGCACGGTCCTAGGGCTCAGGTCCTCCGAGAGAGAGAGAAAGAAAGAGAGAATTAGAGAGAGCATATGTGGGGTGGCCAGTCCTCTTCTGGCTGTGCCGGGTGGAGATTATAACAGAACGTGGCCAAGATGTTCAAATGTTCATAAATGACCAGCATGGTTGAATAATAGTAAGGCAGAACAGTTGAAACTGGAGCAGCAGCATGGCCAGGTGGACTGGGGACAGCAAGGAGTCATCATGTCAGGTAGTCCTGGGACATGGTCCTAGGGCCCAGGCCAGTTGAAACTGGAGCAGCAGCATGGCCAGGTGGACTGGGGACAGCAAGGAGTCATCATGTCAGGTAGTCCTGGGGCATGGTCCTAGGGCTCAGGTCCTCCGAGAGAGAGAAAGAAAGAGAGAAGGAGAGAATTAGAGAACGCACACTTAGATTCACACAGGACACCGAATAGGACAGGAGAAGTACTCCAGATATAACAAACTGACCCTAGCCCCCCGACACATAAACTAATGCAGCATAAATACTGGAGGCTGAGACAGGAGGGGTCAGGAGACACTGTGGCCCCATCCGAGGACACCCCGGACAGGGCCAAACAGGAAGGATATAACCCCACCCACTTTGCAAAAGCACAGCCCCCACACCACTAGAGGGATATCTTCAACCACCAACTTACCATCCTGAGACAAGGCCGAGTATAGCCCACAAAGATCTCCGCCACGGCACAACCCAAGGGGGGGCGCCAACCCAGACAGGCCGACCACAACAGTGAATCAACCCACCCAGGTGACGCACCCCCCCAGGGACGGCATGAGAGAGCCCCAGTAAGCCAGTGACTCAGCCCCGTAACAGGGTAGAGGCAGAGAATCCCAGTGGAAAGAGGGGAATCGGCCAGGCAGAGACAGCAAGGGCGGTTCGTTGCTCCAGAGCCTTTCCGTTCACCTTCCCACTCCTGGGCCAGACTACACTCAATCATATGACCCACTGAAGAGATTAGTCTTCAGTAAAGACTTAAAGGTTGAGACCGAGTTTGCGTCTCTGACATGGGTAGGCAGACCGTTCCATAAAAATGGAGCTCTATAGGAGAAAGCCCTGCCTCCAGCTGTTTGCTTAGAAATTCTAGGGACAATTAGGAGGCCTGCGTCTTGTGACCGTAGCGTACGTGTAGGTATGTACGGCAGGACCAAATCAGAGAGATAGGTAGGAGCAAGCCCATGTAATGCTTTGTAGGTTAGCAGTAAAACCTTGAAATCAGCCCTTGCTTTGACAGGAAGCCAGTGTAGAGAGGCTAGCACTGGAGTAATATGATCAAATTTTTTGGTTCTAGTCAGGATTCTAGCAGCCGTATTCAGCACTAACTGAAGTTTATTTAGTGCTTTATCCGGGTAGCCGGAAAATAGGGCATTGCAGTAGTCTAACCTAGAAGTGACAAAAGCATGGATTAATTTTTCTGCATCATTTTTGGACAGAAAGTTTCTGATTTTTGCAATGTTACGTAGATGGAAAAAGCTGTCCTCGAAATGGTCTTGATATGTTCTTCAAAAGAGAGATCAGGGTCCAGAGTAACGCCGAGGTCCTTCACAGTTTTATTTGAGACGACTGTACAACCATTAAGATTAATTGTCAGATTCAACAGAAGATCTCTTTGTTTCTTGGGACCTAGAACAAGCATCTCTGTTTTGTCCGAGTTTAATAGTAGAAAGTTTGCAGCCATCCACTTCCTTATGTCTGAAACACATGCTTCTAGCGAGGGCAATTTTGGGGCTTCACCATGTTTCATTGAAATGTACAGCTGTGTGTCATCCGCATAGCAGTGAAAGTTTACATTATGTTTTCGAATAACATCCCCAAGAGGTAAAATATATAGTGAAAACAATAGTGGTCCTAAAACAGAACCTTGAGGAACACCGAAATTTACAGTTGATTTGTCAGAGGACAAACCATTCACAGAGACAAACTGATATCTTTCCGACAGATAAGATCTAAACCAGGACAGAACATGTCCGTGTAGACCATTTTGGGTTTCCAATCTCTCCAAAAGAATGTGGTGATCGATGGTATCAAAAGCAGCACTAAGGTCTAGGAGCATGAGGACAGATGCAGAGCCTCGGTCCGTTGCCATTAAAATGTCATTTACCACCTTCACAAGTGCCGTCTCAGTGCTATGATGGGGTCTAAAACCAGACTGAAGCATTTCGTATACATTGTTTGTCTTCAGGAAGGCAGTGAGTTGCTGCGCAACGGCCTTCTCTAAAATTTTTGAGAGGAATGGAAGATTCGATATAGGCCGATAGTTTTTTATATTTTCTGGGTCAAGGTTTGGCTTTTTCAAGAGAGGCTTTATTACTGCCACTTTTAGTGAGTTTGGTACACATCCAGTGGATAGAGAGCCGTTTATTATGTTCAACATAGGAGGGCCAAGCACAGGAAGCAGCTCTTTCAGTAGTTTAGTTGGAATAGGGTCCAGTATGCAGCTTGAAGGTTTAGAGGCCATGATTATTTTCATCATTGTGTCAAGAGATATAGTACTAAAAGACTTGAGCGTCTCTCTTGATCCTAGGTCCTGGCAGAGTTGTGCAGACTCAGGACAACTGAGGTTTGGAGGAATACGCAGGTTTAAAGAGGAGTCCGTAATTTGCTTTCTAATAATCATAATCTTTTCCTCAAAGAAGTTCATGAATTTATCACTGCTAAAGTGAAAGTCATCCTCTCTTGGGGAATGCTGCTTTTTAGTTAGCTTTGCGACAGTATCAAAAAGGAATTTCGGATTGTTCTTATTTTCCTCAATTAAGTTAGAAAAATAGGATGATCGAGCAGCAGTAAGGGCTCTTCGGTACTGCACGGTACCGTCCTTCCAAGCTAGTCGGAAGACTTCCAGTTTGGTGTGGCGCCATTTCCGTTCCAATTTTCTGGAAGCTTGCTTCAGAGCTCGGGTATTTTCTGTGTACCAGGGAGCTAGTTTCTTATGAGACATTTTTTTAGTTTTTAGGGGTGCAACTGCATCTAGGGTATTGCGCATAAGGTTAAATTGAGATACTCAGTTAGGTGGTTAACGGATTTTTGTCCTCTGGCGTCCTTGGGTAGGCAGAGGGAGTCTGGAAGGGCATCAAGGAATCTTTGTGTTGTCTGTGAATTTATAGCACGACTTTTGATGTTCCTTGGTTGGGGTCTGAGCAGATTATTTGTTGCAATTGCAAACGTAATAAAATGGTGGTCCGATAGTCCAGGATTATGAGGAAAAACATTAAGATCCACAACATTTATTCCATGGGACAAAACTAGGTCCAGCGTATGACTGTGACAGTGAGTGGGTCCAGAGACATGTTGGACAAAACCCACTGAGTCGATGATGGCTCCGAAAGCCTTTTGGAGTGGGTCTGTGGACTTTTCCATGTGAATATTAAAGTCACCAAAGATTAGAATATTATCTGCAATGACTACAAGGTCCGATAGGAATTCAGGGAACTCAGTGAGAAACGCTGTATATGGCCCAGGAGGCCTGTAAACAGTAGCTATAAAAAGTGATTGAGTAGGCTGCATAGATTTCATGACTAGAAGCTCAAAAGACGAAAAACGTTTTTTTTTTTTGTAAATTGAAATTTGCTATCGTAAATGTTAGCAACACCTCCGCCTTTGCGGGATGCACGGGGATATGGTCACTAGTGTAGCCAGGAGGTGAGGCCTCATTTAACACAGTAAATTCATCAGGCTTAAGCCATGTTTCAGTCAGGCCAATCACATCAAGATTATGATCAGTGATTAGTTCATTGACTATAATTGCCTTTGAAGTAAGGGATCTAACATTAAGTAGCCCTATTTTGAGAAGTGAGGTATCATGATCTCTTTCAGTAATGACAGGAATGGAGGTGGTCTTTATCCTAGTGAGATTGCTAAGGCGAACACCGCCATGTTTAGTTTTGCCCAACCTAGGTCGAGGCACAGACACGGTCTCAATGGTGATAGCTGAGCTGACTACACTGACTATGCTAGTGGCAGACTCCACTATGCTGGCAGGCTGGCTAATAGCCTGCTGCCTGGCCTGCACCCTATTTCATTGTGGAGCTAGAGGAGTTAGAGCCCTGTCTATGTTGGTAGATAAGATGAGAGCACCCCTCCAGCTAGGATGGAGTCCGTCACTCCTCAGCAGGTCTGTCTTGGTCCTGTTTGTGGGTGAGTCCCAGAAAGAGGGCCAATTATCTACAAATTCTATCTTTTGGGAGGGGCAGAAAACAGTTTTCAACCAGCGATTGAGTTGTGAGACTCTGCTGTAGAGCTCATCACTCCCCCTAACTGGGAGGGGGCCAGAGACAATTACTCGATGCCGACACATCTTTCTAGCTGATATGCACGCAGAAGCTATGTTGCGCTTGGTGATCTCTGACTGTTTCATCCTAACATCGTTGGTGCCGACGTGGATAACAATATCTCTATACTCTCTACACTCGCCAGTTTTAGCTTTAGCCAGCACCATCTTCAGATTAGCCTTAACGTCGGTAGCCCTGCCCCCGGGTAAACAGTGTATGATCGCTGGATGATTCGCTTTAAGTCTAATACTGCGGGTAATGGAGTCGCCAATGACTAGAGTTTTCAATTTGTCAGAGCTAATGGTGGGAAGCTTCGGCGTCTCAGACCCCGTAACGGGAGGAGTAGAGACCAGAGAAGACTCGGCCTCTGACACCGACCCGCTGCTTAATGGGGAAAACCGGTTGAAAGTTTCTGTCGGCTGAATGAGCGACACCGGTTGAGCGTTCCTACAGCATTTCCTTCCAGAAACCGTGAGAAAATTGTCCGGCTGCGGGGACTGTGCCAGGGGATTTATACTACTATCTGTACTTACTGGTGGCACAGACGCTGTTTCATCCTTTCCTACACTAAAATTACCCTTGCCTAACGATTGCGTCTGAAGCTGGGCTTGCAGCACAGCTATCCTCACCGTAAGGCGAGCACAGCGGCTGCAATTAGAAGGCATCATGTTAATGTTACTACTTAGCTTCGGCTGTTGGAGGTCCTGACGAATCGTGTCCAGATAAAGCGTCCGGAGTGAAAAAGTTGAGGAAAAAATAAATAAATATATGAACGGTAATTAAAAAGTGAAAACCGTAAAGTTGTCAGGTAGCAAAATAGGTTGGCAACAAAACGCACAGCAACTCGAAAACAAGCCTGCAAGTTGTGACCGGAAATGACGTAGTAGCAGGGGGACACGTCTGGCACTGCAGGATTTGAGTCCCTGGCGGCGTAGTGTGTTACTGATGGTAGGCTTTGTTACTTTGGTCCCAGCTCTCTGCAGGTCATTCACTAGGTCCCCCTGTGTGGTTCTGGGATTTTTGCTCACTGTTCTTGTGATCATTTTGACCCTACGGGGTGAGATCTTGCGTGGAGCCCCAGAACGAAGGAGATTATCAGTGGTCTTGTATGTCTTCCATTTCCTAATAATTGCTCCCACCGTTGATTTCTTCAAACCAAGCTGCTTACCTATTGCAGATTCAGTCTTCCCAGCCTGGTGCAGGTCTACAATTTTGTTTCTGGTGTCCTTTGACAGCTCTTTGGTCTTGGCCATAGTGGAGTTTGGAGTGTGACTGTTTGAGGTTGTGGACAGGTGTCTTTTATACTGATAACAAGTTCAAACAGGTGCCATTAATACAGGTAACGAGTGGAGGACAGAGGAGCCTCTTAAAGAAGAAGTTACAGGTCTGTGAGAGCCAGAAATCTTGCTTTTTTGTAGGTGACCAAATACTTGTTTTCCACCATAATTTGCAAATAAATTCATTAAAAATCCTACAATGTGATTTTCTGGATCGTTTTCTCTCATTTTGTCTGTCATAGTTGAAGTGTACATATGATGAAAATTACAGGCCTCTCTCATCTTTTTAAGTGGGAGAACTTGCACAATTGGTGGCTGACTAAATACTTTTTTGCCCCACTGTAGTTATTCCATTCAAAATGTATAACTTCAACAATTTGGCCACTTGGGTACATTTGGGCTACTTGCGTGGGACACCTGGGTGACTTCATGATAAATGTCATATAGCACACTCATTTTGGAAGTTATCATTCTGAAATTTTGCACAAGTACTGCTGCCCTCTTATGTTTTTCACTGAAATTGTCCACATCATCCTATCTGAATGTTTGTTTTGTCTTGTTCATTTTAAAGATGATGATACAACAATAAAAAGAAAAAAACGTATGTTTTTTTTCATTGTATTATCTAAACCAGATCTATAGTGTTATATTCTCCTACATTAAATTCACATTTACACAAACTTCAGAGTGTTTCTTTCAAATAAACCAAGAATATGCATATCCTTGGTTCTGGGCCTGAGCTAGAGGCAGTTTGATTTGGGTATGTCTTCAGGCGGAAATTGAAAAAAGTAGGTGGGGTAACTGTAAGAGGCCCCTAAGCAAGCTATTCCTGGGGCTGCCCCAGGACAGCAACACAATTATACCCAACCAAATCATGAGAAAGCAAAAAATTCTTGACACATTGGAAAGAATTTACAAAAAACAGAGCAAACTATAATGCTATTTGTCCTTAAACAGAGAATACACAGTGGCAGAATACCTGACCACTGTGACTGACCCAAAATCAATTGCTATTGAGAAAGGCCGCCGAAGGCAGACTTGGCTCTCAAGAGAAGACAGGCTATGTGCACACTGCACACAAAATGAGGTGGAGACTGAGCTTTCCACATAGAGATTTGAGGCTGCATTGCGTTCTTATTATAAATCAAGGTCACTGAGGGCTCCATTCAAAGCTCCCTCGTGTTTGTGTTGCTGTACTGTCTGCATGAGCTGAAGTACTCTGCCCCTGACTCCCTCTGCTCTCTCCTCCACTCACACAGCTTACAAGTTGATGCTGAAACAGAATGCAATAGAATTCGCCTCTATTCAATTCCATCATATGTGGAAAATTGCCTGCTTATGTTCATGTTTTTTTTGTTCCCTCCTACATTGTTCCGTTATTGTATTGTTATATTGTCAGATGGTGGCTGCTGTATCAGATGTAAAAACAGTGTTGGCAGATTCTCATTCCCTCACAAGGCCGTGAGTTTTCTCAATTTTATTTGTTCACGTCTCTCAGTAGGAGAGGTTAACTGATCAGATGACTGCAGGTCAGCGGTTCCCAAACTCTTTCTAGAGCGGTCCAACCAAACAAGACCCGCACAAAAAACTTTGCCGTGACTTTACCCTTCTTAGGGCTAGGCCCCTGTTACTCAGGCCCTGAAGCCAGGATATGCATATCATTGGTAGCATTGCAAAGAAAACACTTTGAAGTTTGTAGAAATGTTAAAATAGTGTAGAAGAATATAACACAATAGATATGGTAGGAGAAAACCCAAAGACAAACCAACCAGATTATTTTTTTTTGAGAGACCATCCTCTTAGAAATGCAAGAGAAAAGTCATATTGAAAATGAGCTCCCTGGATGCAATTCCTATGGCTTCCACAGGGTGTCAGCAGTCGATGTTAAAGGTTTCAGGCTTGTAACTTCAAAAACGAATAAGAAATATCAGTTTTAGTAGAAGGACGCAGTCTTGGAAAATTTGTGTTTGCGAGCGCCATGGAGACATTACACACCTGCACAGGACATGCTAAAATCGGTTTCCTATTGAACATACTTCTTTCCGTAATAAATATTATAGTTTAGTAGTACATTTTAGGGTATCTGAGGAGTAAATAGAAACATATTTTGACTTGTTGAAACAAAGTTTAGGGGTAGATTTTCGGATTCCTTTCTCTGCATGTTGACCGAGTGGATTACTCAAATCGATGGTGCCAACTAAACAGACTTTTTGGGATATAAAGAAGGATTTTATCTAACCAAACAACACTACATGATATAGCTGGGACCCTTTGGATGACAAATCAGAGGAACATTTTCAAAAAGTAAGTGAATATTTCATCGTTATATGTGAATGTATGAAACCTGTGCCAGTGGAAAAATATTTTTGGTGTGGGACCCCGTTCTCAAACAATCGCATGGCATGTTTTCGCTGTAATAGCTACTGTAAATTGGACAGTGCAGTTAGATTAACAAAAATGTACGCGTTCAGCCGATATAAGATACTTATATGTACCTAAATGTTTAAAATTCATAATATTTATGATTATTTATTTGCGCCCTCCAGTTTCACTGGACGTCGTCCTGGTAGCGGGACACCGATCTTTAATGGCGGTGATGGGGAAGGACTCTGAGAGTGTACAGGAATGTCCACATTGTCCTTGAGTGGAAAGTTTCTTACAACACTAACAATTGTCAAAATAGTGTAAAATCAAATCAAATCCAAATCAAATCAAACTTTATTTGTCACGTGTGCCGAATACAACAACGACCTTACCGTGAATTATTTACAAGCCCTTAACCAACAGTGCAGTTCAAGAAGAGTTAAGAAAATATTTACCAAAAAAACTAAAGTTAACGAAAAATAAATAATAAAAAGTAACACAATAACATAACGATAACGAGGTTATATACAGGAGGTGCCGGTACCAAGTCAGTGTGCGGGGGTACAGACTAGTTGAGGTCATTTGTACATGTAGGTAGGGGTGAAGTGACTATGCATAGATACTAAACAGCCAGTAGCAGCAGTGTACATGTAGGTAGGGGTGAAGTGACTATGCATAGATACTAAACAGCGAGTAGCAGCAGTGTACATGTAGGTAGGGGTGAAGTGACTATGCATAGATACTAAACAGCGAGTAGCAGCAGTGTAGAAAACTTGATTGTTCAGTAGTTTTATGGCTTGGGGCTAGAAGCTGTTAGGGAGCTTTTTGGACCTAGACTTGGCACTCCGGTACCGCTTAACGTGCGGTAACAGAGAAAACAGTCTATAACTTGGGTGAGTCTCTGACAATTTTATAGCCTTTCCTCTGACACTGCTCTTAGCAGTTGATGTTATTCTTCAATAACACAAACTCCAAAGCAAATCAGGGGGAGAAAAATAGTTTTTTTTGAGAAGGACAAATCATAGATGTTATGCTGGGAGGTAAATGTTCAGTCTCCCCTGTCCTCAGCTTTTCTCTACAGAACAAAGGAACAGGATGCCATTTAGCCTGGGGTTGACCAATCAGAAGTCCTTGCAACAACTGGGTCAATGACCAAATAACAAGGATCCTGCTTCAGACTCAATGTACAGACCGTAGTACACGTACCACACATAGCTCTGAGTTCAGGAGTGACATTCCACAGATTTGAAACAGCTGTTGAACTGAAGACCAACTATTTACATTGACAATTCCCTATTGATCGTTAATTCTAGTACTCTCGTCCTCTCATCAGTTGGCAGTTGCCATACCAGGCGATGATGCAACTGGTCAGGATGCTCTCAATGGTGCAGCTGTAGAACTTTTTGAGGACCCATGCCAGGGGACCCATGCCAAATCTTTTCAGTCTCTTGAGGGGAAAAAGGTTTTGTCGTGCCCTCTTCACGACTGTCTTGGTGTGTTTGGACCATGATAGTTCATTGGTGATGTGGACACCAAGGAACTTGAAACTCCCGACCCCCCGCTTCATTGCAGCCCCGTCGATGTTAATGGGGGCCTGTTCGGCCCGCCTTTTCATGTAGTCCACGATCAGCTCCTTTGTCTTGTTACTTTGAAGTTTGGCCTGTGTGGACTGCGTGTGCTATGTGTGAGTATGTGTGCTGTGTGTGAGTTTGTGTGCTGTGTGTGAGTTTGTGTGCTATGTGTGAGTTGGTGTGCTGTGTGTGAGTTGGTGTGCTGTGTGGGAGTTTGTGTGCTGTGTGTGAGTGTGTGTGCTGTGTGTGAGTATGTGTGCTGTGTGTGAGTATGTGTGTGTGCTGTGTGTGAGTGTGCATGGATGTGTATTTCAGTTAAACCTATACATTAGTCTAAACAATACTTTTTCTCTCTGTGTTCTTCTAGGCAGAAAAATGCTGCTGGGATTGACACTCACCAAGGAGCTGTACCGTACCTGTCACCAAGTAAGATGCTGCTGTTGATATTGTTTTTGTTATTGTTGTTGTCTTGGTGATTGTCATTCCAACCTTCTTGGGAATCATCTGTTCTAGAGCCATCCAAGATGCAGAGATAGCTGACACTCACATGCCATCGGCAGCCCCAGTGCATTAGATACCCTATAGAGAAATGGTGCGGTTATCTGTGTTGCTGATGAATAAGATTTGAAATGTGAATTTGAATCAACACTGAATTAAATCCCAATCAAATCTGGATCTGGATCCAGGGAAGTTTTGTGAGTCATTGTTTCAGTGGATTGTGTGGAATTTCCTTTCCACTGGAGACTGACATGTAATCTTTCACTATTTACTGTGAGGATACAAATTGTATTTGCAGTGCTGTTGTTCATGGATTATTGGGTCTGTTGCTGCATACTGTACTGAGGCATGGTCATCAGCTTTCACACCTTTCACCCCTCACTCGTTGCCCCCTTACGCAACACACAACACAACACACACACACACACACACACACACACACACACACACACACACACACACACACACACACACACACACACACACACACACACACACACACACACACACACAC
This sequence comes from Oncorhynchus nerka, assembly GCF_034236695.1. NCBI lineage: Eukaryota > Metazoa > Chordata > Actinopteri > Salmoniformes > Salmonidae > Oncorhynchus > Oncorhynchus nerka. The sequence goes on along the minus strand of NC_088397.1, from coordinate 19,536,448 downwards.
ACACACACACACACACACACACACACACACACACACACACACACACACACACACACACACACACACACAGGCAGAACGAGACAGAGCGCAAGCCTTGTCCCAGCCTTTGATTGTGGAATTTCCTGCCCAAGGACATCCGCCATTCAAATTTCTTTTCACAATTCACTTCCCAACTCGAATGCCAGGGCTTTCAATTAACATTGAGCTCATGTGAAGCACCTACAGTCCCTTGTCTGTGAAAAGCAGTATAGAATGGGTTTTGTATGGCGCTCAAGCACATAATAAACCGATGGGAGGATTTGCAAGATTATGAGGCGTCCTTCAAAGTTTTATCGTCTTCTCATTTTCCCTTTTAAAACGATTACATTTGTCATTCTTATTTGTGAGCCTTTCACCCTTCTCATTGTGAAATTGCCCCGTGGTCTTGTTACAATACTGTAATTGTGAGACACACAAATAAATAGTCATTGTCCTTGGGGCATAATTGAGTTGAAGCAAATGAAGCAGAGTCTCCTACTCATTTTCAGTTCATGTCAATACCATGTTGTATTGACTTTCCTATGCTGGAATCAATGACTTTTTTGGAAAATATTTAAACATAACGGGCTACATTTGTGAATGGTGATTCTTTAGACTGTTATAGAACTAATGTAAAATGATTTATTTTCTAAAACCATATGGTCTGTGCACTTCTTTCCTTTACGGAGGCATTATACTTTTTCATGCAGCGTATATTAAAGGTGTGGGAATAAGCCAGGTGTCTTTTATCTGTGGGTTCATACTTAAAGGGATACCTGCCACCAAACCCACAGCTCAGACGAAATAGAATGGACATTCCCCATTCACTGTAATGGACCAGTTGTCATATTAAAGGTGCCATTTAACTACAACGTTTTCAAGCTCATCATATCATCTCTCAGAATGCTGTTCTATAAATGCAACAATGGCCAATTCTATTGAGCCTGGAAAGAAGTGCATGGTGCTCCACCGACAGTCGGGCTGCAGCCCAAACGCTTCAACATCGTTGGAAAGGGAAAAGCACAACGCTCGCTGACCATTCAAAAAATCATTGTTTCATTTAAGCAACGTTAAAAAGCTTGGTGGTGGCTGAAACGTCAAACATTTGAACTTTTCTCAATTAAATCAGTGTGCGTTTAAAGCGCAACTGAAGGCAATAAACAACTTCTCTGATAGAAAACGGCCAATGTGACATCGATATGAGTCAGTAACATTTGTTCTAGTGACAAAATTGACTACAAAGTGGAAATAGGATCATTTTATTCATAAAGTCAGTCTGGTCCAAAACTGATTTTTATAAGTGAGTTCGTCATGACTTACTTGAGGGTTGGGTTTTGAGTTCGGCAATGCTCAATAGCCCACTAGCACTGGATACCCAGCTGCGGGGATTGCACTCTATCCAATCCTACCGCAGAACACACAGACAGTGAGACAAACCTGCCCAGCAGCGTAGCTGACCTTGTTTACATAAGAGAACACGTCACTATTTCTTTACTTGAGGAATACTGCACCAAACACATTAGCTAGATGTAAAAATGGCGGCTAAAACCTCCTCAGCAAAAACGTCAAAATTAATTACAGATTTCTTGTGTTATGTTAGATCCATTCTGACTGTTTTGAGGAAGTAATACAGGCTTTGTTTCTATGGTGTCTCATGGGGGACAAACATCAGATACTGCCACATCGAAACACACAACCAAGACTGAAATCTCGTCTTACTTGATGAGCAACAGAGAAACGCTTGCAGTATCAGAGCGTTCAGTTACTCTTTAATGGCAGGAGAGCATTGCACCTTTTCCTTTCCAAATTCTGTTGAGCCGCCATCATATTGTGTGTATGGTGAAAAACCTTTAGATCCACATGTCTGTCTGTCTGTCTGTCTGTCTGTCTGTCTGTCTGTCTGTCTGTCTGTCTGTCTGTCTGTCTGTCTGTCTGTCTGTCTGTCTGTCTGTCTGTCTGTCTGTCTGTCTGTCTGTCTGTCTGTCTGTCTGTCTGTCTGTCTGTCTGTCTGTCTGTTCAAGCTATTCTGTTTCTATATACGGCTATAACCTCCTCACTCACTACACACCTGTCAGAATTATTCATTCATTTAACAGGAGCCTGTTTCAAGAGGTGCGGGTTCAAAGGCTTTAGGATTCAGTGGAACATGGCTTTGGGGGAAAAAATTGAGCCAAAGTGCACTTCAGCATCCTAGCTGCATCCGACACAACCATTTCTGTGGAAGAGATGAAGTGTGTGTGTGTGTGTGTGTGTGCGCGTGTGCCTGTTTGCATGCCTGTGTGCATGCCTGTGTGCATGCCTGTGTGCTTGCTTATGTGTGTTTCCATGGCTGTGTGTGTTGCACAACCTACAGAGCCCTGTGATTACCTTACCCTCTACATTATCTGGAGTGCAGAGGCGCTGAAAGCAGTCGTGGCTTAATCTCCCTCCCCATTTACGTCTCTCTCTCTCTCTCTCTCTCTCTCTCTCTCTCGCTCTCTCTCTCTCTCTACCGCATTAGCTTCCTTTAAGATTCACTTACGGTGATGTTCCACTTTGAAGTTAATGTTTTGTGACTGGTAGCCTACAGGGTTGGGGCTGTAATCATAGCTGCTGGGTGTGTGTTGTGTTGATAGCGGGGTTGGGGAGGTGTGAAGAGGGGTCTGACATGGAGAAGGGGCCTCAAACCCAGCTACTTCTATACAAACCTTATAGAATCAAACAGGAAGCAGCTCTTTGTAGGTGTTGCGTCTGTTCTCTTCCCCTCTGAACCTCTGTGTATAGGTGTTGCGTCTGTTGTCTTCCCCCTGAACTGCGACTCCAGTTCATTCTGCTGTTGAAATAACTAACCACCTGGCTTCAAATGGTACATAGGTAGTGGTGATTGTTCCAATGAATCCCAGTAAATACTAAGTAAAATACAAATAATTACTAGGTATTTTATTCGTCATTAAGAAGTAAATAACAGGTCAAATAAAGCGAATGTACAACTCACTAGCTGTATCAGGGGAGAACCCATGTGCTGTATCACCACCATAATAACTCCCTCCTCCCTTTATGAGCAGCAGTTGATCAGGGGGCTGAGATGAGAGGAGTACACGAACGAGATGGCCAATTTGTTCCACATGGCGATGTCCTGTGTCACTAATGACAGGGGGGGGGGGGGTGGAGGAGCAGCCCCCAGGTCGGCAGCTGTGCTCCAACTCAAAGCACCACCACCCCCCACACTCTCCTAGGCACCCCCACCCGTCTCCCAGGGGCCCCGGGGGCCAGAGCAGCAGGTCACATATCAAAGGGTCCAATCCGCTGGCTAATGAAGCAGCTCAGTACCTCGCGGCCCTGAAGACCTCGCTAACAAGCTCCGGTTGCTAGTCTCTCTCTCTTTCTTTCTCTCTGTCTCTCTCTCTCTCTTGCTCTCTCTCTCTCTCTCTCTCTCTCTCTCTGCCTACTCACCTCTCTCTCTTCCTCCCTCCCTCTGTCTTTCTCTCTCTCTCATGCCAATTAGAAACCACGCGCATCACATGACATGACATCAGAGCCCCCTCTGAAATGAGCTGCATTTTTAATTTGCCCATGATTACATCATTCATTAATCATGGAGAGACAAGTCCAGATCCTGAGCGTGTATTATGGGGGCCAATTGGCAAGAGGTGAGCATAGCTGCATTTATTATTTACCTGTGCTCAAAAATAAAGAGGAGGGATGAGGGTCGAGGGACGAGGGACGTGGTACGTATTTTAAGAAGAAAAATTATATAATGTGAACTACCTTTATGTATGTAACCAATGATAACTAACAAAGAAACAAGTGTTTTGAAAAATAATATAATAATTTATATAAAAATAATGTTATTTCAATGAGTGCTTAGCGAGTTGCTTTGTCTTCCTAATGCAAGGCCTTTTGCAAGAGGAACTCTGATCTCTAGTTTATTTCATTACAATGTTGGTGCCCTCTGCCATGCTATGTCATTGTAATCCAGGATATGAGTGGCCAAGAGTGGTAGGCAGTTGACTGAGAGAGAGGCTGCGTTTAGACAGGCAGCCCAATTCTGAAATTATTTTTCACTAATTAGACTTTTGACCAATCAGATCAGCTCTGAAAAAGATTTGATGTGAAAAGGTCTGATGTGATTGGTCAATAAACGCAGGCAGAAAGGCAGGTTGTAACTACAGTTGACTGAGAGAGAGAGGCAGGTTGTAACTACAGTTGCCTGAGAGAGAGAAGCAGGTTGCAGCTACAGTTGACTGAGAGAGAGAGGCAGGTTGCAGCTACAGTTGACTGAGGGAGAGGCAGGTTGCAGCTACAGTTGACTGAGAGAGAGAGGCAGGTTGCAGCTACAGTTGACTGAGAGCGAGAGGCAGGTTGCAGCTACAGTTGACTGAGAGAGAGGCAGGTTGCAGCTACAGTTGACTGAGAGAGAGAGGCAGGTTGCAGCTACAGTTGACTGAGAAACAGGCAGGTTGCAGCTACAGTTGACTAAGAGAGAGAGGCAGGTTGCAGCTACAGTTGACTGAGAGAGAGATAGGCAGGCTGCAGCTACAGTTGACTGAGGGAGAGGCAGGTTGCAGCTACAGTTGACTGAGAGAGGCAGATTGTAGCTACTGTTGACTGAGAGAGGCAGGTTGCAGCTACAGTTGACTGAGCGAGAGAGGCAGGTTGCAGCTACAGTTGACTGAGAGAGAGGCAGGTTGCAGCTACAGTTGACTAAGAGAGAGGCAGGTTGCAGCTACAGTTGACTGAGAGAGAGGCAGGTTGCAGCTACAGTTGACTGAGAGAGAGAGGCAGGTTGCAGCTACAGTTGACTGAGAAAGAGAGGCAGGTTGCAGCTACAGTTGACTGAGAGAGAGGCAGGTTGCAGCTACAGTTGACTAAGAGAGAGGCAGGTTGCAGCTACAGTTGACTGAGAGAGAGGCAGGTTGCAGCTACAGTTGACTAAGAGAGAGGCAGGTTGCAGCTACAGTTGACTGAGAGAGAGGCAGGTTGCAGCTACAGTTGACTGAGAGAGAGAGGCAGGTTGCAGCTACAGTTGACTGAGAGAGAGAGGCAGGTTGCAGCTACAGTTGACTGAGAAAGAGGCAGGTTGCAGCTACAGTTGACTGAGAGAGAGAGAGGCAGGTTGCAGCTACAGTTGACTGAGAGAGAGAGGCAGGTTGCAGCTACAGTTGACTGAGAGAGAGAGGCAGTCTACAGCTACAGTTGACTGAGAAAGAGAGGCAGGTTGCAGCTACAGTTGACTGAGAGCGAGAGGCAGGTTGCAGCTACAGTTGACTGAGAGAGGCAGATTGTAGCTACTGTTGACTGAGAGAGGCAGGTTGCAGCTACAGTTGACTGAGAGAGAGAGGCAGGTTGTAGCTACAGTTGACTGAGAGAGAGAGGCAGGTTGTAGCTACAGTTGACTGAGAGAGAGAGGCAGGTTGTAGCTACAGTTGACTGAGAGCGAGAGGCAGGTTGCAGCTACAGTTGACTGAGAGAGGCAGATTGTAGCTACTGTTGACTGAGAGAGGCAGTTTGCAGCTACAGTTGACTGAGAGAGAGAGGCAGGTTGTAGCTACAGTTGACTGAGAGAGAGAGGCAGGTTGTAGCTACAGTTGACTGAGAGAGAGTGGCAGGTTGCAGCTACAGTTGACTGAGAGAGAGGCAGGTTGCTGCTACAGTTGACTGAGAGAGAGGCAGGATGCAGCTACAGTTGACTGAGAGAGAGAGGCAGGTTGCAGCTACAGTTGACTGAGAGAGAGAGAGGCAGGATGCAGCTACAGTTGACTGAGAGAGAGGCAGGTTGCAGCTACATTTGACTGAGAGAAAGAGGCAGGTTGCAGCTACATTTGACTGAGAGAGAGAGAGGTCGTAGCTACAGTTGCAGCTATAGTTAACTGAGAGAGAGAGGCAGGTTGCATCTACGGTTGACTGAGTGCGAGAGGCAGGTTGTAGCTACAGTTGAGAGAGAGAGGCAGGTTGCATCTACAGTTGACTGAGAGAGAGAGGCAGGTTGCAGCTACAGTTGACTGAGAGAGGCAGATTGTAGCTACTGTTGACTGAGAGAGGCAGGTTGCAGCTACAGTTGACTGAGAGAGAGAGGCAGGTTGTAGCTACAGTTGACTGAGAGAGAGAGGCAGGTTGTAGCTACAGTTGACTGAGAGAGGCAGGTTGTAGCTACAGTTGACTGAGAGAGAGGCAGGTTGCAGCTACAGTTGACTGAGAGCGAGAGGCAGGGGGCAGCTACAGTTGACTGAGAGAGGCAGATTGTAGCTACTGTTGACTGAGAGAGGCAGGTTGCAGCTACAGTTGACTGAGAGAGAGAGGCAGGTTGTAGCTACAGTTGACTGAGAGAGAGAGGCAGGTTGTAGCTACAGTTGACTGAGAGAGAGAGGCAGGATGTAGCTACAGTTGACTGAGAGAGAGGCAGGTTACAGATACAGTTGACTGAGAGAGCGAGAGAGAGAGATAGGCAGGATGTAGCTACAGTTAACTGAGAGAGAGGCAGGTTGCAGCTACAGTTGACTGAGTGAGAGAGGCAGGTTGCAGCTACAGTTGACTGAGAGAGAGAGGCAGGTTGTAGCTACATCCTGACTCTCTCTCTCAGTCAACTGAGGCAGGTTGCAGCTACAGTTGACTGATATAGAGTTAGGTTGCAGCTACAGTTGACTGAGAGAGAGGCAGGTAGCAGCTACAGTTGACTGAGAGAGAGGCAGGTTGCTGCTACAGTTGACTGAGAGAGAGGCAGGATGCAGCTACAGTTGACTGAGAGAGAGAGGCAGGTTGCAGCTACAGTTGACTGAGAGAGAGAGAGGCAGGATGCAGCTACATTTGACTGAGAGAAAGAGGCAGGTTGCAGCTACATTTGACTGAGAGAGAGAGAGGTCGTAGCTACAGTTGACTGAGAGAGAGGCAGGATGCAGCCACAGTTGACTGAGAGAGAGGCACGCTGCAGCTACAGTTGAGAGAGAGGGGCAGGCTGCAGCTACAGTTGACTGAGAGAGAGGCAGGCTGCAGCTACAGTTGACTGAGAGAGAGGCAGGATGCAGCTACAGTTGACTGAGAGAGAGGCAGGCTGCAGCTACAGTTGACTGAGAGAGAGAGAGGCAGGATGCAGCTACAGTTGACTGAGAGAGAGGCAGGTTGCAGATACAGTTGACTGCGAGAGAGGCAGGTTGTAGCTACAGTTGACTAAGAGAGAGGCAGGTTGCAGCTACAGTTGACTGAGAGAGAGAGGCAGGTTGCAGCTACAGTTGACTGAGAGAGAGAGGCAGGTTGCAGGTACAGTTGACTGAGAAACAGGCAGGTTGCAGATACAGTTGACTGAGGGAGAGGCAGGTTGCAGCTACAGTTGAGAGAGAGAGGCAGGCTGCAGCTACAGTTGACTGAGGGAGAGGCAGGTTGCAGTTACAGTTGACTGAGAGAGAGAGATGCAGGCTGCAGCTACAGTTGACTGAGAGAGAGATAGGCAGGTTGCAGCTACAGTTGACTGAGAGAGAGAGGCAGGTTGCAGCTACAGTTGACTGAGAGAGATAGGCAGGTTGCAGCTACAGTTGAGAGAGAGGCAGGCAGGTTGCAGCTACAGTTGACTCAGAGAGAGGCAGGTTGCAGCTACAGTTAACTGAGAGAGAGGCAGGTTGCAGCTACAGTTGACTGAGAGAGAGAGGCAGGTTGTAGCTACATCCTGACTCCCTCTCTCAGTCAACTGAGGCAGGTTGCAGCTACAGTTGACTGATATAGAGTTAGGTTGCAGCTACAGTTGACTGAGAGAGAGGCAGGTTGCAGCTACAGTTGCCTGAGAGAGAGGCAGGTTGCTGCTACAGTTGACTGAGAGAGAGGCAGGATGCAGCTACAGTTGACTGAGAGAGAGTGGCAGGTTGCATCTACAGTTGACTGAGAGAGAGAGAGGCAGGATGCAGCTACATTTGACTGAGAGAGAGAGAGGTCGTAGCTACAGTTGACTGAGAGAGAGGCAGGATGCAGCTACAGTTGACTGAGAGAGAGGCAGGTTGCAGCTACAGTTGACTGAGAGAAAGGCACGCTGCAGCTACAGTTGAGAGAGAGGGGCAGGCTGCAGCTACAGTTGACTGAGAGAGAGGCAGGCTGCAGCTACAGTTGACTGAGAGAGAGGCAGGCTGCAGCTACAGTTGACTGAGAGAGAGAGAGGCAGGATGCAGCTACAGTTGACTGAGAGAGAGGTAGGTTGCAGATACAGTTGACTGAGAGAGAGAGGCAGGTTGCAGCTACAGTTGACTGAGAGAGAGAGGCAGGTTGCAGCTACATTTGACTGAGAGAAAGAGGCAGGTTGCAGCTACATTTGACTGAGAGAGAGAGAGGTCGTAGCTACAGTTGACTGAGAGAGAGGCAGGATGCAGCTACAGTTGACTGAGAGAGAGGCAGGTTGCAGCTACAGTTGACTGAGAGAGAGGCACGCTGCAGCTACAGTTGAGAGAGAGGGGCAGGCTGCAGCTACAGTTGACTGAGAGAGAGGCAGGCTGCAGCTACAGTTGACTGAGAGAGAGGCAGGCTGCAGCTACAGTTGACTGAGAGAGAGAGAGGCAGGATGCAGCTACAGTTGACTGAGAGAGAGGCAGGTTGCAGATACAGTTGACTGCGAGAGAGGCAGGTTGTAGCTACAGTTGACTAAGAGAGAGGCAGGTTGCAGCTACAGTTGACTGAGAGAGAGAGGCAGGTTGCAGCTACAGTTGACTGAGAGAGAGAGGCAGGTTGCAGCTACAGCTGACTGAGAGAGAGAGGCAGGTTGCAGGTACAGTTGACTGAGAAACAGGCAGGTTGCAGATACAGTTGACTGAGGGAGAGGCAGGTTGCAGCTACAGTTGAGAGAGAGAGGCAGGCTGCAGCTACAGTTGACTGAGAGAGAGAGGCAGGTTGCAGCTACAGTTGACTGAGGAGAGGCAGGTTGCAGCTACAGTTGACTGAGAGAGAGATGCAGGCTGCAGCTACAGTTGACTGAGAGAGAGATAGGCAGGTTGCAGCTACAGTTGAGAGAGAGGCAGGCAGGTTGCAGCTACAGTTGACTCAGAGCGAGGCAGGTTGCAGCTACAGTTGACTGAGAGAGAGGCAGGTTGCAGCTACAGTTGACTGAGAGAGAGGCAGGTTGCAGCTACTGTTGACTGAGAGAGAGGCAGGCTGCAGCTACAGTTGACTGAGAGAGAGGCAGGTTGCTGCTACAGTTGACTGAGAGATGCAGGCTGCAGCTACAGTTGACTGAGAGAGAGAGAGAGAGGCAGGCTGCAGCTACAGTTGACTGAGAAACAGGCAGGTTGCAGCTACAGTTGACTGAGAGAGAGGCAGGTTGCAGCTACAGTTGACTGAGAGAGAGAGGCAGGTTACAGCTACAGTTGACTGAGAGAGAGGCAGGTTACAGCTACAGTTGACTGAGAGAGAGGCAGGTTGCAGCTACAGTTGACTGAGAGAGAGAGGCAGGTTGCAGCTACAGTTGACTGAGAGAGAGAGGCAGGTTGCAGGTACAGTTGACTGAGAAACAGGCAGGTTGCAGCTACAGTTGACTGAGAGAGAGGCAGGTTGCAGCTACAGTTGACTGAGAGAGAGAGGCAGGTTACAGCTACAGTTGACTGAGAGAGAGGCAGGTTGCAGCTACAGTTGACTGAGGGAGATGCAGGCTGCAGCTACAGTTGACTGAGAGAGAGAGATGCAGGCTGCAGCTACAGTTGACTGACAGAAAGATAGGCAGGTTGCAGCTACAGTTGACTGAGAGAGAGAGGCAGGTTGCAGCTACAGTTGACTGAGAGAGATAGGCAGGTTGCAGCTACAGTTGAGAGAGAGGCAGGCAGGTTGCAGCTACAGTTGACTCAGAGAGAGGCAGGTTGCAGCTACAGTTAACTGAGAGAGAGGCAGGTTGCAGCTACAGCTGACTGAGAGAGAGAGGCAGGTTGTAGCTACATCCTGACTCTCTCTCTCAGTCAACTGAGGCAGGTTGCAGCTACAGTTGACTGATATAGAGTTAGGTTGCAGCTACAGTTGACTGAGAGAGAGGCAGGTTGCAGCTACAGTTGACTGAGAGAGAGGCAGGTTGCTGCTACAGTTGACTGAGAGAGAGGCAGGATGCAGCTACAGTTGACTGAGAGAGAGAGGCAGGTTGCAGCTACAGTTGACTGAGAGAGAGAGAGGCAGGATGCAGCTACAGTTGACTGAGAGAGAGGCAGGTTGCAGCTACATTTGACTGAGAGAAAGAGGCAGGTTGCAGCTACATTTGACTGAGAGAGAGAGAGGTCGTAGCTACAGTTGACTGAGAGAGAGGCAGGATGCAGCTACAGTTGACTGAGAGAGAGGCAGGTTGCAGCTACAGTTGACTGAGAGAGAGGCACGCTGCAGCTACAGTTGAGAGAGAGGGGCAGGCTGCAGCTACAGTTGACTGAGAGAGAGGCAGGCTGCAGCTACAGTTGACTGAGAGAGAGGCAGGCTGCAGCTACAGTTGACTGAGAGAGAGAGAGGCAGGATGCAGCTACAGTTGAGAGAGAGAGGCAGGCTGCAGCTACAGTTGACTGAGAGAGAGAGGCAGGTTGCAGCTACAGTTGACTGAGGGAGATGCAGGCTGCAGCTACAGTTGACTGAGAGAGAGAGATGCAGGCTGCAGCTACAGTTGACTGAGAGAGAGATAGGCAGGTTGCAGCTACAGTTGACTGAGAGAGAGAGGCAGGTTGCAGCTACAGTTGACTGAGAGAGATAGGCAGGTTGCAGCTACAGTTGAGAGAGAGGCAGGCAGGTTGCAGCTACAGTTGACTCAGAGAGAGGCAGGTTGCAGCTACAGTTAACTGAGAGAGAGGCAGGTTGCAGCTACAGTTGACTGAGAGAGAGAGGCAGGTTGTAGCTACATCCTGACTCTCTCTCAGTCAACTGAGGCAGGTTGCAGCTACAGTTGACTGATATAGAGTTAGGTTGCAGCTACAGTTGACTGAGAGAGAGGCAGGTTGCAGCTACAGTTGACTGAGAGAGAGGCAGGTTGCTGCTACAGTTGACTGAGAGAGAGGCAGGATGCAGCTACAGTTGACTGAGAGAGAGAGGCAGGTTGCAGCTACAGTTGACTGAGAGAGAGAGAGGCAGGATGCAGCTACAGTTGACTGAGAGAGAGGCAGGTTGCAGCTACATTTGACTGAGAGAAAGAGGCAGGTTGCAGCTACATTTGACTGAGAGAGAGAGAGGTCGTAGCTACAGTTGACTGAGAGAGAGGCAGGATGCAGCTACAGTTGACTGAGAGAGAGGCAGGTTGCAGCTACAGTTGACTGAGAGAGAGGCACGCTGCAGCTACAGTTGAGAGAGAGGGGCAGGCTGCAGCTACAGTTGACTGAGAGAGAGGCAGGCTGCAGCTACAGTTGACTGAGAGAGAGGCAGGCTGCAGCTACAGTTGACTGAGAGAGAGAGAGGCAGGATGCAGCTACAGTTGACTGAGAGAGAGGCAGGTTGCAGATACAGTTGACTGCGAGAGAGGCAGGTTGTAGCTACAGTTGACTAAGAGAGAGGCAGGTTGCAGCTACAGTTGACTGAGAGAGAGAGGCAGGTTGCAGCTACAGTTGACTGAGAGAGAGAGGCAGGTTGCAGCTACAGTTGACTGAGAGAGAGAGGCAGGTTGCAGGTACAGTTGACTGAGAAACAGGCAGGTTGCAGATACAGTTGACTGAGGGAGAGGCAGGTTGCAGCTACAGTTGAGAGAGAGAGGCAGGCTGCAGCTACAGTTGACTGAGAGAGAGAGGCAGGTTGCAGCTACAGTTGACTGAGGGAGAGGCAGGTTGCAGCTACAGTTGACTGAGAGAGAGAGATGCAGGCTGCAGCTACAGTTGACTGAGAGAGAGATAGGCAGGTTGCAGCTACAGTTGAGAGAGAGGCAGGCAGGTTGCAGCTACAGTTGACTCAGAGCGAGGCAGGTTGCAGCTACAGTTGACTGAGAGAGAGGCAGGTTGCAGCTACAGTTGACTGATAGAGAGAGGCAGGTTGCAGCTACTGTTGACTGAGAGAGAGGCAGGCTGCAGCTACAGTTGACTGAGAGAGAGGCAGGTTGCTGCTACAGTTGACTGAGAGATGCAGGCTGCAGCTACAGTTGACTGAGAGAGAGAGAGGCAGGCTGCAGCTACAGTTGACTGAGAAACAGGCAGGTTGCAGCTACAGTTGACTGAGAGAGAGGCAGGTTGCAGCTACAGTTGACTGAGAGAGAGAGGCAGGTTACAGCTACAGTTGACTGAGAGAGAGGCAGGTTACAGCTACAGTTGACTGAGAGAGAGGCAGGTTGCAGCTACAGTTGACTGAGAGAGAGGCAGGATGCAGCTACAGTTGAATGAGAGAGAGGCAGGTTGCAGCTACAGTTGACTGAGAGAGAGGCAGGTTGCAGATACAGTTGACTGAGAGAGAGGCAAGTTACAGCTACAGTTGACTGAGAAACAGGCAGGTTGCAGCTACAGTTGACTGAGGGAGAGGCAGGTTGCAGCTACAGTTGAGAGAGAGAGGCAGGTTGCAGCTACAGTTGACTGAGAGAGAGGCAGGTTGCAGCTACAGTTGACTGAGAGAGAGGCAGGTTGCTGCTACAGTTGACTGAGAGAGAGGCAGGATGCAGCTACAGTTGACTGAGAGAGAGAGGCAGGTTGCAGCTACAGTTGACTGAGAGAGAGAGAGGCAGGATGCAGCTACAGTTGACTGAGAGAGAGGCAGGTTGCAGCTACATTTGACTGAGAGAAAGAGGCAGGTTGCAGCTACATTTGACTGAGAGAGAGAGAGGTCGTAGCTACAGTTGACTGAGAGAGAGGCAGGATGCAGCTACAGTTGACTGAGAGAGAGGCAGGTTGCAGCTACAGTTGACTGAGAGAGAGGCACGCTGCAGCTACAGTTGAGAGAGAGGGGCAGGCTGCAGCTACAGTTGACTGAGAGAGAGGCAGGCTGCAGCTACAGTTGACTGAGAGAGAGGCAGGCTGCAGCTACAGTTGACTGAGAGAGAGAGAGGCAGGCTGCAGCTACAGTTGACTGAGAGAGAGGCAGGCTGCAGCTACAGTTGACTGAGAGAGAGGCAGGCTGCAGCTACAGTTGACTGAGAGAGAGAGAGGCAGGATGCAGCTACAGTTGACTGAGAGAGAGGCAGGTTGCAGATACAGTTGACTGCGAGAGAGGCAGGTTGTAGCTACAGTTGACTAAGAGAGAGGCAGGTTGCAGCTACAGTTGACTGAGAGAGAGAGGCAGGTTGCAGCTACAGTTGACTGAGAGAGAGAGGCAGGTTGCAGCTACAGTTGACTGAGAGAGAGAGGCAGGTTGCAGGTACAGTTGACTGAGAAACAGGCAGGTTGCAGATACAGTTGACTGAGGGAGAGGCAGGTTGCAGCTACAGTTGAGAGAGAGAGGCAGGCTGCAGCTACAGTTGACTGAGAGAGAGAGGCAGGTTGCAGCTACAGTTGACTGAGGGAGAGGCAGGTTGCAGCTACAGTTGACTGAGAGAGAGAGATGCAGGCTGCAGCTACAGTTGACTGAGAGAGAGATAGGCAGGTTGCAGCTACAGTTGAGAGAGAGGCAGGCAGGTTGCAGCTACAGTTGACTCAGAGCGAGGCAGGTTGCAGCTACAGTTGACTGAGAGAGAGGCAGGTTGCAGCTACAGTTGACTGAGATAGAGGCAGGTTGCAGCTACTGTTGACTGAGAGAGAGGCAGGCTGCAGCTACAGTTGACTGAGAGAGAGGCAGGTTGCTGCTACAGTTGACTGAGAGAGAGAGAGAGAGGCAGGCTGCAGCTACAGTTGACTGAGAAACAGGCAGGTTGCAGCTACAGTTGACTGAGAGAGAGGCAGGTTGCAGCTACAGTTGACTGAGAGAGAGAGGCAGGTTACAGCTACAGTTGACTGAGAGAGAGGCAGGTTACAGCTACAGTTGACTGAGAGAGAGGCAGGTTGCAGCTACAGTTGACTGAGAGAGAGGCAGGATGCAGCTACAGTTGAATGAGAGAGAGGCAGGTTGCAGCTACAGTTGACTGAGAGAGAGGCAGGTTGCAGATACAGTTGACTGAGAGAGAGGCAAGTTACAGCTACAGTTGACTGAGAAACAGGCAGGTTGCAGCTACAGTTGACTGAGAAACAGGCAGGTTGCAGCTACAGTTGACTGAGAGAGAGATAGGCAGGTTGCAGCTACAGTTGACTGAGAGAGAGGCAGGTTGCAGCTACAGTTGACTGAGAAACAGGCAGGTTGCAGCTACAGTTGACTGAGAGAGAGGCAGGTTGCAGCTACAGTTGACTGAGATAGAGGCAGGTTGCAGCTACTGTTGACTGAGAGAGAGGCAGGCTGCAGCTACAGTTGACTGAGAGAGAGGCAGGTTGCTGCTACAGTTGACTGAGAGAGAGAGAGAGAGGCAGGCTGCAGCTACAGTTGACTGAGAAACAGGCAGGTTGCAGCTACAGTTGACTGAGAGAGAGGCAGGTTGCAGCTACAGTTGACTGAGAGAGAGAGGCAGGTTACAGCTACAGTTGACTGAGAGAGAGGCAGGTTACAGCTACAGTTGACTGAGAGAGAGGCAGGTTGCAGCTACAGTTGACTGAGAGAGAGGCAGGATGCAGCTACAGTTGAATGAGAGAGAGGCAGGTTGCAGCTACAGTTGACTGAGAGAGAGGCAGGTTGCAGATACAGTTGACTGAGAGAGAGGCAAGTTACAGCTACAGTTGACTGAGAAACAGGCAGGTTGCAGCTACAGTTGACTGAGAAACAGGCAGGTTGCAGCTACAGTTGACTGAGAGAGAGATAGGCAGGTTGCAGCTACAGTTGACTGAGAGAGAGGCAGGTTGCAGCTACAGTTGACTGAGAAACAGGCAGGTTGCAGCTACAGTTGACTGAGAAACAGGCAGGTTGCAGCTACAGTTGACTGAGAAACAGGCAGGTTGCAGCTACAGTTGACTGAGAAACAGGCAGGTTGCAGCTACAGTTGACTGAGAAACAGGCAGGTTGCAGCTACAGTTGACTGAGAAACAGGCAGGTTGCAGCTACAGTTGACTGAGAGAGAGGCAGGTTGCAGCTACAGTTGACTGAGAAACAGGCAGGTTGCAGCTACAGTTGACTGAGAAACAGGCAGGTTGCAGCTACAGTTGACAAAGAGATAGGCAGGTTGCAGCTACAGTTGACTGAGAGAGAAGCAGGTTGCTGCTACAGTTGACTGAGAGATGCAGGTTACAAGCAGCATAATTGACTCTTCCAGTGAGATGGAAACGACAGCCCTGTT